>NW_019392753.1:113968-174944 GCF_000648675.2 Cimex lectularius | reverse complement strand
ATATATGTATAAAGTTACGCATAAAATGTAGATGGTATTGTAAAACCCCTCTTCGTCAGATCCACTCGGGACTCCGAACAGTATAGACACGTTAAAATAGAATCCTTGTGTAAAGTTATAGTTTATATTGAATAAACGTTATTTTTAAAAAAGCAGTTTCTTACATCGAAACCATAACTGGCGCAGTCGGTAGGACACCTGCAGAGAAAATTAGGGAATATAATTTTCTTCAATTCAATTGTTTATCGCAAGGACCAATCGAAGAAGCTCTACACAGGAATTCACATGGAAGTGTGTCACCTAGTACTATGAGTTGATTAGAAAAACTTTTATAAATTTTGCCATTGCCATTGCCACCAACAAAATAGGTCTTATAAGAGATTTAAGAGAACAGTTTTCACGTAAATTTCAAGTTAAAAAAGGGGTTAAAAAATCTTGTAAAATTAAACATAAGGCACATGCAATTAGTACAGAATTTCATAAAATCATGAATCCCCCGTTTCCAGAAACAACAACCAAATTTAAACAAAATTTAAACCAGCAAAAATAAAATCTATAAACAGAAAACTAAAAACAGGCAGAATTGTTCCTACACACAAAAACACTCAGGATAAAATACACATTTCAAATATTAAAAGACCATGAAACCAGACTTACAACCCTGATGCCCCAAGTATTTCCAACACTTTGGACTCTTGAATGGAATTGATATTGAAATCATAACAACCAATCCTGGGATAATATCAATCAAACTATGGTAAGCTAAAATGCAAAGGTCAGAACACACATTTGTACATTATTTTAAGATTGATAAAATTTTACTTAAATTAAATTATATTGATAATATATATCTTATAGTAAATTATAGTAAATAATCTATATAGCGATAAAAACCTAGTTGATAAGGATTCTAATGATGATAACAGGTTCTTCCCACATCTCTTCTGGACCACAACCGGAGGAATCAACATAGCTGATATTACAAACGGCATTGGCATAATTCCTGTAAACCTTGGTTTGGCAAAATTGGAAATTTCAGAACATACATTTATTCACTATTTTAATTTAAGAGAATTGTTTAATCAATTAGAATATGTAGACGAATTTTATAACCATGTATCTAAGATTATCCATTCCAATAATATTTTGTTAAATAGTAAAAATTTAGATTATGTAACTGATAATAGTAGTAAAACAAGACATATTGTAAATACTTTAAAATTAATTAATAATACTAAACATGTAATTGCAGAAAAGTTAGAAATAGTTTTTGTAAAAATAAAAATAATGCTAGAGTAAAAATAGGTTTATTTATTGGTGTATGATCTACTTTAAAGATTTTAACTGGTAATCTTGATGCTTTCGACGGTGAAAAGTTAGAACATTTACGAAAATACCAAGAAAACATTAAGAACCAGATAGAATCACACTACTCATTTAATGTAAAAATTATAGACGAATTTAATTAAACATTGTCCATAATAAATGAAAACTCTATCGAATTAAAAGCTAACATTTTAGAAATAAACCACAAGTTAAGTGATTTTGTCGAATTAGAAAAACTAAGCGATTCTATTATTTAATTACAACTTACATATCAAATGTTGCTGAATGTTGTACAAGATTTAGAAAACTCCATAATATTTTGTAAGCTACAAAAACTTCACCCCAGCATTATATCTTCTCAAGAATTGTTAACTGAAATTCAGGAAATCGCTAAATTTTATAATAATAGACTGCCGTTTGAACCAAAATTAGAAAATATGTTAGAGTTTGAAGATTTAATAAAAGTTAATTGCGAAGTTCATTATGAACAAATAATATTTTTATTACGCCTGCCTTTGGTCACTAACAACGATTATAATCTTTACAAATTACTATCAGTACCAAGGCAACATGAAACTAAATTCATAACTATTATACCAAATGTTAACTATTTTCTTAAACCCAAAATGTATATTCATAATATAGATATCATAAGTTTAAATAATAATTAATATTTTTAAACAGATATTAACTAAATTGAAATATCTGTGTTCATACGAACAAATCAACCATAAGGACAACCTGTACGACAAGGCCTTATTTCTTTCTGGTGATCCATCGAACTGTACATACACAGAACTCGTCGTAACCGAAAATCACCTGACTTGGATACCTGAGCTCAACCAGTATTTGGCTGTATTTCCTAAAGAAGAACCTATTAGTATAAGCCGCCAGGATGGGTCTGCAGTAAAACGGCTGAAAGGAGTATTTCTACTGACCATCAACGGCAGTAAACTGATCTACAAGAACAGACGGTTGTACCACTCTCCCAAAACTTCTGGGCATCCGACAATTATTAGTAACGATAAGCTCGGATTAAGCAGGAATCAACAGCCAAAATTCTCAATTAACATTAAAAAATTGGGATTAGAGGAGCTGAAACTCGACCATGTTTCGCCAATCATCAAGACTTCCTACATTTCAACGTCTATGAGCATATGGACCATGCCAGTCTACTGTTTATTGGTCATAGCCTCAGCTTATGGAGTCTTCACAAGGTATCGCACGCGGAGACNACATATATAAATATAGTCCGAGGCACACTGAAGATGATGAAATGCCGAAACGAAGAGAGACCAACCCAGAGAGCATAGAGCAGACCAAGATGATCAATAACGATCGACTTTCATTTAAAAATAGTGCAGGAGGACCACTGCATGTTGCCGACTGGTAAGGGCGTCCGGCTGTATTTGTACGCTACTCAAGGGGTTCTATGTTTGAATTCCGGCGTAGGCTAAAGAATTTTCGTTCATAATAATTTTAAACCAAAAGTAATGTGTAAAATGCTTTGCTGTAATGTGATTCTGACCCCTCGTCAGCTTCACCAAAGTAGATGGACTTTTATGTGTATGACGGGAATTTCTTGTCTTACTTACTTACTTTTAATATTAGTATAAATGCAAAAAAAGCAAATTTTAATAAAAACTTTTTTAGAAAACGTTCAACAATCATAAATAACAATAATTTGCTCAAACCAATAAATATCGGCTCCATAACAAAAGGAAAACATGAAACTGGAAGAATTGAAAACAAAGAACAAATAAAAACAGTGTTCGCCACAATACTACTGTTTTTATCGGCGAAAAAATTCGATTGCTTCTGTGGGAAATTGAGCATCGACAGATCGGAAAACATTGCCCAGGGCGAACGGGGTCAACATTGGTTTTCGGAGGGTTTGGTTTGGCTTCATCTCTTTAGGTGGCCAATCTTCCCAGGTAGATGAAGGCCGATACAATTGTGAGGCTTCATATTGTTTGGGTGTTTTAATTTCATTATCATTCCGTACGAGACTTTTTATTTCATACTGGTATACCGATATGGAAACCTCATGAAATTGAGACTATGAATACCTATTATTAGCATGGACTTTGTCAATCCGAATTTACAAAATTTTCATATAAGTTACTACGTTAAATTAGGTTAAGACATTGGATAGAAATAATCAGAAATCGCTATTATTTATTTTCAAAAGTATTTTTTGTTTCAAATTTTTACAAAATGGTGTTAGTCAATTCTGGACTTTTGATAATGTTTCACCACATTCTCCGCTAACGTTATTATAATTTCAAGTTTTATTAACTGCTAGCTTTATAACCCGGCGTTGCCCAGGGGAATAATACAAAGCGTTATTTAAACATTATTTGGAGTATACATAAGTATGCAATTGCTAGAAATGAGCATTATATATATATGTATGTATATGTATAAATTAAATGAACATAATTGAATGTTTGATATCAATGATTGATTGTGTTTAGTCGTGATATTTATATATGCAATATTATTTTTTGTTTCGGATTATATTGCATTAAATTGTAATTCTGTTGTATTCAGTGTTAAATTCATTGCATTGCTCTTGGATAAACTATGTTTTTGAAGATTACATTTGGCATATGTACAAATAACAAATCCCCCATCCTGAAGCGTGCAACATAAATTGTCCATGAGAAAACCATTGATTCTCCAAATTCAATCCACATAATAGTGTTCATCATTACTGCAAAGCCAGTTTAATTGAAAATTGCAATTGGAAAGGCACTTCGGTGGGTATCGATTAGCACATCCTTTCCTTGAATTTTACTAAGAATTAATCTTTATATAAGGTATTGGTTGAAATAAAAAAGTCAGTTTCACGAGCGGCATTCGAACCCACGACCTTCGGCTAAATACGCCGCTGCTTTACCACTTGAGCTATCGTGACTTCGATCCACTCAGATACCAACTTCCCATCTCAAGCCAACCTTTCGAATTTTTTTCCTTTTTGCTATTTTTCAAATGTCGTGTAATCTATTCGATTCTCGGCGACAAATGAAATGGCCACGGAGAGCTTTAGTGAAGATATACTTCATTTTGTTTATTAAATTAATTACATTTCGTGGTCCGATTGACTAAATAACATCTTTCAATTAATTAATCTTTATGTAAGGTATTGTTCGAGATAAAAAAGTCAGTGTCACGAGCGGGATTCGAACCCACGACATTCGGCTAAATACGCTGCTGCTCTACCACTTGAGCTATTTATTTCAACCAGTACAATGAATTTATTACCTTAAATTACCAATCTAATGAATTTCCTAAGAATATTAATAATTTTCTATGAACAATATTTTGTCGTTTTGGTTCATTTTGATCACAATAGGGCAAAATATTGTCTTATTTCTCTACTCTTACTCGATTTGCTTCATTTCGTGCACCAGTAGCACGTGAGTGTGTCATATGAAATAAATAAATATATATATATTTAAATTTCATTGTGCTATTTCTTCTTCATTCTGCATTTCATCACGAATTCTCTTCGCAATATTTGTACGTGGGCCAATATTTTGTCGTTTTCGTGGCGTTCTAAACAACAAAAAATGCAAATTCCACAGCAATTCTACAGCAGCAGTATTAACAAGACAAAATGTACGAATAAATATTTATACATAATTATTTGGAGATCGTGAGATGCAGTCTGGCGTGACGTTGGTTTTAAAAATATTTTCTTTATCGTGCCAACGTTTCGATCTTTATTAAGATCATCTTCAGGGCCTGGGATTTGTAAACATTGTTTAAATTTTACAAATACATATAGGATTTGGAAAAAAATTAATTTCTACAATGCTAGAAATTTTAAATTCAATCAAAGTATTTGTACTCGCTTAAAGTGCTTGTTTTCTGTGTAGATGTGTCATTCTTGTGTGTCGAGTTGAGGGGATAATTAGGAATAGGAAAGCCAAATCACTAAACACCACACATTAAACATAATTTGTAATACAGCAAAATCATCTCAATTAATTACAAAACATTGAAAAACTAAACATTACGGAACCTCACGTTTTATAAAACTCAGAATGTTAATAAATCCAATCGGCAAATCAACAGCACTCCGTATCATATTTAATTTAAACTGTAACGGTAAAACAATGTTTAATAATATTTTACGTAATTTATAATTGTTTATGTATATATAGCTGTAAAAAAAAATCGGTTTTTGTAGTCTTTATCTTTATACACTAAATAAATGTATAAATAATAAATGGTTTGGCTAAATAAATGGCTGAGTGGAACAGTGGTCGGTCAGCCCACATGCCGGTAGTTCGTTTTACTACCTACAACACTGCTGCCAATAGTAAAGATACCACGGTGAAGTTGGTCCGGTTTTAGAGACAGTAGGCCCTAATTTAGATTAGATTATTAATATTGTATATAGGCCGATAGAGTTATATCAAATATTCTACCGACTAATCAGAATGAGCGCAGTGAACATAGGTGTGAATGTATTTATTTGTGCGACTGTATTACGGAAGGAGGCTAGGTATTAGTGTGCATTCGTTGGGGACTGAAACGACCTAGCTCCATGCTATTACATAACCTACTACTTACATACGGTTCACTTGAGTTTATTTTGATTACGAATAATCTTAATTTTAATGTTTTCTTTTAAAAAAATTACATACGTTACTGAATTGTTTTTGGCACGAGAAAGTTAGTAAGAAGTATAGATATTCTTGTAAAGATACGAAATTAGAGAGACGCCGGCTTAGGTTATGACCTGTTACCCCTGTATTTACTGGACACTTCAGATAGATATGCAATATATTTACATTTTCATAATATATTGCTCATGCTACATACAATATTGCTATTTATTTCGTAAGTGTTTCCATTTATAAAATACCTCATGTTATCAGAATGCCATCTCTGTAAAATCGCATCAAATTGTGATTGTTTTTGTATCGTAATGTAGTATTTTGGAACAAACAAAAGGTATCCTTGTACATTAAAATTGTGTATACAATATTATTGATTTTTCCTGTTTCCAACACCGATATAAAGTTTTCTTTGTTGTAAAACCTATAAACTAAATTAATATTTTACAAAATTAATATAAAACTTTAATTTATATGTACTTCTTAAAAAAATGTTTTACAAAGCCGATAAAAAAATTACAAATTACGTTCCTTAATATTATAATATATTCTAAAACATATATAACATCGTTATGAGAAAGGCACCCTCAAAGTGGCACAATTGAATACTTTGAGGCATATAAACTGACGGTCGAGCTGGGCCGAATAGAATGATATTTGTAGAGTTTTACATTTAATGTTTATTCATTAATGTGGTTTTGGCGTAACGTGTAAGGCCTGTTTTCCATTGGAGGAGAGTAACAAGAACGAATGTGGTGGTTTCTGTTGTTGGACTGTCTGCGGCATGGGTGAGAGAAGGTTGGATTGTTAATAAGGGAAAGAGGTTGGGCATAGTTGGTATCTGGTAGCATAAAGGAAGACGTCGGCACTTTTGTCTTCCTAAGTTAATATTTGCTTTGTTTCTAAGTGAATATGAGTTGCATATTGTAAAATCTACTGTTTTGACTTCAAAGGAGAAAGACATCACTACGTTTTCCGAAAATTGTCCCAGTGTTCGATTATAAATTTAGAATGTGGGAAAATTAATTACTTTGTATTTACATTACCTTACCTTTTCCGTCTCACAGACAAAGTAAATAAACCCATACAATTCTATTGAGTGACACAGAATGTAAAACCCATTGGTAATTAAATTATAAATAATTAAGAAATATAATTTAGTAACACCATAGGTTTTAACTTCTTGTAATTTTCAACAACCGGCTTGCCGATATTCTCCGTACATGCCAAAAGCTTTCCACTTTATAAACATTCAACGATTCACCCAGGCTAAAAATTGTAATTATTTTATTTAACATTATATACTCGGCATCAGTCACAGGTATGGGGGCTAGGTCGAGATGGGAAAGCCCTACAAATCTAGGCGCGAGCAGGAGGAGCAACACAGCTTCTGACCTTTAGGCATGGATCGCTAGCCCTAGATAAAAGTCTAAAAGTAAAAAGGAAGTCAACCTCCCATTAGTTTTCCATCCAAGGTAGAAACCTGGCTAAATACGTGAATTTTTTTATTTCTCTTGATTTTAGGAACCCTTGCATTATTTTCAACAACTAAACCATTAGTTTGATTATGTAGTGAACTGTACAAAAATTGCATTAAATTAAAAATGGCTAAAATTTACACTTACCCTCAGCTCCGTCGATTTCGTTCGTCCACGAGGAATCCAGGGGAGGAGGACAGGGAATGATATTATGATCTATTATTGATAGAAAGACCAACGAGAAAAATTGGACGGAAAACCCTTACCTCGTAGCGGAATTGTGGAGATTACCAACGATTCTCCGATCATACACTGCGATCCGACGAAACGAAGAATAAGTGCCCCCCCCCCCGAATAAGCGCAAATTAAACAGAATTATACCCCAAACGCAAAGAGAACAACTAACTACATAGGTTGAAGTCGCAAACCAGGCTGATTAAAAACGGAATATCATGGCCAGACACTCGTTCCACGAGGTCAGCACGAGTTCAGAGTCAAACTGGCGTAAACAACTATTCTGGACAGTGGAAATACGTAAGAGCCGAATAGTCTCATCGATATAACTTGTCACGGTCAAGTTATTATTATTTAAATTATTGGCGTGGTTCGGGCTGTCTGTTGTTATTTTCTAAACACATAGCCAGCCTAAGTCCTGGCAACTAATTGTTAAGTTTACAATATTAAGAAAATTATATAGAGATGAATAAATTGAATCTCCTTGATTTTAATCGCAGACAATATTTACTGTATTAAGAATAATGGATTCCCCCGCTACAATATAATACGCCGATTGTCTAAGCATAACAAAGTGTAAATAAAGGATAAAATTATGTAAGAGATGGTTTCTTAAAACAGTATGTCCTAATGGCATTTCATAAGGGACATTTGAATAAAGGTTGTCTCCTTTCTTTTATCGATCACTCAGAAACATTTGTATTGTTAAATGAAAATTGATTGGCCTGTTTTAAATTAATTTGGTAGAAAATGCGATAAGACTTTATTCATCATCAGAGCTTTAAAAAAATTAAAATATTACATTAAATTTAACCTTATAGGTTGAGATTTATAATTGACAAAATGTAAGAAAATGTTTTTCAAAGCTCAAGTGTGTGTGTGTGTGTGTGTGAAATATTTAAAAAATGCACCATGATATTACAACTGTCCTTTCTTATGAAGTTATGCGCCGTCAACACACACTAAGTCAAGCCACAGTAGTTTTTCATTGTTAATTTTTTTTAATATCATTTTAACTTTTTCAAAATCCACTGCGTTTATACTCATTAATACGTTTTGACAAACCTGTACAATCTTTTTTATTAATGATATTTCTTTTGTGTTGATTAACTCTATCTGAACTCTCTGAATTCGGCCATCTCTATCTGTTCTATTTTTTAAGAACTGTATAGTTTCCAACATGTTTTTTTTACTTGAACACATAACTTTATACAATATATTGTTTTTAAGAAGGTTGTCTATATCATTTTTTCTAGGTGGTAGAATAGAGTTAATTTGGTTTTTAAAATGTTTGTAAAAAATAGATTCTTCCATAAAGTTTTTTTTTACAAAACTTACAATTTATATATTTTTATACATTGTATACAAATATATATNAGATTAACTCTTTTTTATTGTAAAATTTACTTTTTTAATTTTTATTAACTGTAAAATAAATTATATTTTTTATTTTTCAAATTCCCTAGTTTCTCCACTCTTCTAAGACATCTGTTTAATTATTCCAAAATGTAATATTAATATCGTTTCATAAAATTTCGAAAAATGTGTGTCTTTAATCTTGAAAATGTTTTACAAAATTTTCAGAACAGCAAAAATTTTAAAAAGACGTAATTCGAGTCGAAAATACGTCAATATGGCGTTTCAATGTATCAAGATGTTTACTTTTTTTGTACAACGAGTTTCCCCAAAAGCAAAATACCCTGTATTTTTAGCCAAGAAGCCGCTAAAAAACGCAAACGAAGTACTAAAACGAAATGTAATTTGGTGGATATTTACTATTAATACTAAATACTTGTTTACTAAATATATGTTATAATATAATAAATATTACCACAATATATTTGTCTATTTATGATTTCTATATTATTTGTTTTTGTATTTTAAATTTTACATATATTTGTATATACATGTCGTAAACATGCATAATCATAGGTAAATAATTATATTTTTAAAGTAATATTATTTTATTTATTCTTTAAATTATAAGTTTATTCTATTATTACTATATACCTAAGAAATTCAATATGTATTAGTTATTCCCTGTGCCAATTTTCTTCAAGCAAAGCAAAAAAATGTGTTAGAAGAGAAAAAAAAATTGGAAAATGACATGTCGAAACCCCTGAAACTCGCTTCTTTCTTAGTAATAATTTTTGTAAAATAATTTATTTTGTAATTATAAAATATTTACTGTAGTCGGAAAATTGTTTTGAAAAAACCGTTAGATGCAGAAAAAACATGAAAATTTTTGTAAGCAAATAAAATAAAATTCAAGTTTTTAACGTTTTGGTCTTGTCTTCAATTAATACCTATATAGATAATCATTCTAAATTTCGAAATCGTAAGTCATTAATGATTGTGAAAAATAATCAAAATTATTCAGCCACAGGGGAAATTATTAGCATCATAAAACGATATAAATGGAACTACCGTAAAGTTTAAAGGTTGGGAAAACAAAGAAAAATCCTTAGCTCATTGAAAACATTTTTGTCTTAAAGAATAAATCCGTATTTACCGGTAGGCATCGTCCATCCCCCTTTAATAATCCGGTTTCCGGAAGGTAGTGGCGTTGTGGCCGGGGTGGGTCAGAGAGAAAGCTATAGATCACGTAAACGTCATTCCCTCCCAGCGATCTAAAGCCCAACTACTCTCAGGTGTCCTCCGCTACCGATAAATCTCCTACGGTGCCTAACTTAGCATTCAACCATCCCTTAAATATTGACGCCTTAACTTGATAATTGCCACAAAATAGACTACCTCAGTACTTTTGAGAAATGGGATTCCCAATTTGGCCACAAGGAACCGCTACTTCCATCTGATAAGGCGACTTACATAGTTTGATTATATTGAATTTATTACTTGTGAAATACATAGAAATTTCAAAGTCAAATAACTATTACTATAAATTATCAATACACTTTACAAATCAAATCATTGAAAAGTGCATTTTTACCTCAAAAAAATTGGGTTGGCCGTGGGATACCATCAGAAAGCTGAACAAATCAGTACATAAATAACTTTGGTTAATAAGAAAAATGTACTGTTTTTCAGTTCTTTATAACAGATGTAAAGGGTGTATCAAATTCTATTGTCCACCCATTCAGTTCAGAAACGATTAACTTCAGCAAAAAATGGTTTTATACAAACCCCAAGTTATTTTGGCTAGGAATCGCGTGGTGATAACAGATTAAACGTAACTTTCTCATTACTTGCCAAAATAACTTGGGGCTTGTATAAGAACATTTTTTGCTAAAGTTAATTGTTTTCGAAATAAAGGAGGTGGGCCATTTTGTTGTTACAAAAAGCATACCCACTTGACGCATTTTCCGTCGGTCATAACTCAGAAATGGTCGATCCCATTAAAATTTTCCTATTACTTAAAGTGGCATAAAATAAGATCTAGAATCGAACTGTACAATAAAAATATTGCCCATTTAAAATACCAACGTTAATGACAATTCCCAGCTAGATGAGAAAGTTATGTTAAGTCTGTTAGCACCACGCCCAAATTAACTTGGGGTTTGTAAACGATTTGCAATTTTTGCTAAAATTAATGTGGTCTTAACTCGATAGAAGTTCGGAATGGATTGAATTAAAAATATTAATGTTAGCAAGTGAGCATGAGATAAGGGAGGAATGTGAAGAGTTACAGTAGATATGGGTAGAGTTAATTATTAAGTATTAATGTAACAAACTTTAAAAAATAAACTACCTTCTGGAAGTTGGACCTTAAGATTTCCTATTACAATATTATCATACAGTAGAGATTAGTGACCGTTAATCGATAGTTATTCAGATATCGTGAGATGCGGTCGGGTGTGATGTAGGTTTCAGAAAGGCACGATAAAGAAAATGTTTTTCTGAAACCTACATCACACCCGACCGCATCTCACGATATCTGAATAATTATCATACAATATTATAATGAATTACATATTACTTACATTAGATACATTATTTATAACTCCAATATAATTCAAGTCTGTAAAACATTAATTTTATGTAAGTCAATTTAATTTAATTTAATATACGATTATAAAACATTAATTTTATTTAAACCGATTTTTTGCAAAGTAAAATCTGTTTTAATATTTTTCGAACTTATGCTATTTATTTTATTTTTACAGATATTAAACTTTAGCGTACAATATATAATTATAAAAAATAATACAATGATCATTATGATACAATGTAAAAGTTGAAAATGTATTTTCTTTAGTAACATTCGCGTGTATATTTGGAGGGATTAGAAGATTCAAGGGGGGAGGAGGAGGATTCGATATCTTGTATAGAAAATTTTCTTAGATGAATTACCATTTGAGGTTGTTGGTTCATTGTTGAATTTATTAGGTCGTTATTAGGCAAAATTTTTGGATATCTACTAAAAGTCGATTCATCGAGTAGATGATTTACTTTGTAGAAGATCGTCCCAGACTCCGTCTCCATTTGGTTGATCCCATGGGGTGTTTTTGTTTCGGTTTTTGACGTGTGACAATTGTTAATTTGTCAGGCGTAATAAAGACGATTAAATATTTAATTATTTCATTTATCAATTCTATATGATTATTTGTCGTGCGAAGTCTGATAAGCGTGCAGAAAGTCGACGCCTCTTCAGAATAATTCCTTCGATGCAGCCCGATCGGTGATCGTCTTCATAGCATTGAAATGAAAAAAGCATTGTTGCTTTCACTATAAACTTATTTTCTGAAATTACAGTTACATAAAATTGGCCTAATTTGGAAGGGATTGTTTCTGATTTGGCCAACAATACAGTTGTTTTATTCGAGATTCAATTTCTTCTATTCCACGATGATTGGTTTTTTTCCCGTGGGATCATTTTGTATAATGTTCTATATCTCGTATTCATCAATCCCATCAATTAGTCTTTTAATAAATTTAAGTATATTAATTTCGGAACCCTTAAAATGTTTTGCTACGGTTAAACAAAATTCTGTATACAGGGTATTCTATTTAGATAATCTGAATTTCTGTTGAATCAATGACGCTATCAAAAAAACGTTTTTATATTTTTTATCTAGATTCACGTTTTTACCTTTTTTTACGAAAAATTATACAGGGTACCTCAGGCTCAGGTTAACTTCAAAATTTTAAATATGACCCAGACAACCTGACACATCATTTTAAAGGTATTTTTATGCTAAAAACAATGGTGCAATCGGATTTTAAATTTGTCAAAAAATGACAACTTCTATCAGAAAGTTTGAAAATAATAAATAAATAGTAATGAAACAAGAAAGGATAAAAGTTTTGCCACTTTTTTGTCTGTGGTCTAAGAATTTGCCTGGGTTTTTTGTAAAATGTTATAATAAAAAAGTATGAAAGGGTTTTTTAACAATTTAAGTTATCATTTATAAATAGCCTGTCAGACAAGAGGGCTTAACGTCCAACTACTCGTTAGGAATTGATAGTTATTTTTGAAATTATTCTCGTAAATTCATGGGTTATGCTAGGATTTAAACACAGATCCGCTAACGTGGGAAATACAAGTCGGACGCCCTACCCATTCGTTCAACAACGGATCCGTATTTTTTTTCAATATCCTATTTGACTGAAAAAAAATCGGACAATCGCATGCTTCAAAACAAATGGGCAGTAAAGTTTACAATCACATGGCTGCAATCGGAAACACAACTTTTCTCAGTAAATCTTAGTTTCCCATGTTTACAACATAAACTCTTGAACAATCAGATATAAAAGATACACTAACTAACGCCTCGTTCGACCCTGAAATGGAATGTTGATAAAGAACCGAAACGAGCTGATTAATAGATTTTTTCGTTTTACACAGTTTAAACTAACCGCGCGTAGAATGTTCTATTGAAATTATAGACGGTGGGAAAATGATTCGAGATATCTCTCCCGAATCCCACCACGCTCTTTTTCGAACTATAAATTATCTTTTAAAACTTCCATAAACCTAGCAAATTTTAATAAAACACTTATGAATCCATAGAAACATTATTCTGAAGCACAAAACATAATTGCCTCGTTTTTATCCAGTAACTTCTGAAAGCTTTACGAATAAAAACAACCATCATAATAAAATTATGGATTTTTTCGTAACTTCTTCAGTATTGCCGATTGTGATTAAACTTGAAAACCTTTTAAACAAGTCATCCGCCCGCAAGCATTCAAGACGTTCTTTAAGGGGCGGTATGGACTAAGTTCGACATTTATATTCTAACAGGATCTTTCTATATATGTATGCTATAAATGAATGAAATTTTGTTCTTGACATAACTCGATATCACCTAATATCAGAGAAATATCCATAAATAGGCAGAACATCAGAAAAATATTTTTGGCTTAAAATACGTGTGCGTCTGCATTTGCCCTGCAAGATGATAATCATTTATCCCCTATATTATCCGTAATATTTAGTTAGTGTAATAATTATAATTTGTGGTATTTCTTGACTCATCTGTAGTATTATTTCTACAGCTTAATTAAAAGGAACAAAGGAAACATGACTTTAACAGGTTTTGTGTATATATATTATGTAGCCAATCACTGTTGATACTACCCTCTACTCTGGATTTTCAGTAGTAACCCTGTTACCCTTTGAATATTTCTGAATGAATATACATAAAAGTACCTTTAAAAAACAAAACACTCCTAGTATCACATGTGAGCACTAACCCACGTAGCCACAGAAAAACCACAAGACCAGACTCATAAGTAGTGTTACAAAGATTCATACGAAAATGTCTGTTTATGAAAAATCTAAATCTAATAAAAAACAAAAATCTAAAAACAAGAATTAATGTAATTTTTTTAGTGTATTTATGGCAAAAATCTGTTATGATGATAATTGTTAACACTTCATATCAGAAACATGTTGCTATTCAGTGGGGGGCCCAAGACAACAAGACAGGCTAAAAGAAGCCTTGACGACCCTAATCCAAGTTGTAAAGCGAACCGTGACGAAAGCTGAATGGCACAGAGGTGATAAAAAATAGTGTCTCACGCGGAACCCTCAGAGAACTGGCCAACACCCTGTTGTATCCAGGCTGACTTCTTATATCCCTAGCCACTCAAGGTAACTATAAGGAACCCATCAAACAAAAACAAATCCAAACACCCGGGAAAGACCGCAGAGGCCACCCAACCAGGCAGCACCGCCAAACCAAAATATGTCCTCTTCAAGGCAAAAAGCGTGAAGGAGATCAGATAACGCTCGGTAGATGAGAATATTAAGGTCCGCCTGTAGGGAGCCTCAAGCAACAGGATAGTAAACCTGTTGAAGGAGGGAGTAGAATATGTAATATGATCTTTATGTTGTTTGTCGCGAATCTGGACAAGTTCATAAAGACGACCATGAAGGCGGCAAAGGAAAAGAAGCAGGACAAAAAGTCAGCTCATGTGACATAACCTGCTTCAAAATCTGAAAAGAAGAAAACGAGTCGGAAGACTGCACCCATCAAAAGCAGGTGCCAAAAAAAGCCAAGACCCACTAAGCATGCTACAAGAGGGGCTTGACACAAGTCAAGTTAGCTGTGGTAAGAAAAGGCTACCCAGTAAACCGGATAACCCCGAAATGCTTGACACTCTGGAGGACGCCATCATGCTGGCCTACGAAGAAATATCGGCTTCCAACCTGAAGCTAAACGGGGACAAACCCGACAGAAGAAGTGAATCGCCTGGACTTTTTCCATGGACAACGACTCTTTCCAGGAACTTCAGAATGTATATACACCCCCCACTCGGAATGGGAGAAATTGAAGATGACGCGGATGGGCTAGAGGTTGCCGTGGTTCAAGAACCTTGGGTACACAACAGGTCTATGAGAGGAATAAAACCCCAACAGACAAAGGCAATATACCAGAGGACATCAACAAGACTCTGTTTTTCTATAGTGTTTCATACAAGAATGTTCCGGCGATTTTGTTACATCAATCCTAATAGAAAAGACTGCGGGCGGAGAAAGGAGATGGCTAATCTGCTCAGCTTACTTCCCAAGAGAGGAGCCGTGTCCATCCAACTGGAATGTATCCAAGGTGCCATCAAATTCTGATCATAGGCATATCAGATTTGATCTGAACCCTCCCTCTCTCATAGAAACAACATTCAATCACACCTCAATGTGCCGGAATACACAGAACACTAGGAAAGGATGTTACAGGGAGGCAGGTAAGCTTCCTCATGAAGACAGATGGAAGCTTCACACAAATGGAAAAAGAAAAACTCTATCCACTGCTTGAAGATCACTTCCAGAAGCAATCAACGAACATACTCCTTGGGCACTAAAAAAACATACACACAAAAGAAGGGTGCAAGAAGGTGGCAGCCACAATACAACCTAAAGCCATAAGGTACTTGAGAAGTCTAGCCCATACAAGGCGTCAGGAGTAGGTGAGATATACCGAGCGCTATTACAAAAAGACAAGACATCCTCATGCATTACTTAGTGAGAATATTCAGCCTGCTTAGCGTGGAGCTACATTCCTAGAAGTTGGCGAGAGATATGAGTGATGCACATACGAAAAGTGCCGCATTGACTACAAGCCCAACTCTTACAGACCTATCAGCCTCACATCATTCATGTTAAATACATTGGAAAGACTGGTAGAGAACCACATTCGAGAGATAGCACTGAAGAATAAATCTTTCAGTGAGCGACAATTCGCATACCAGCCGTAAACCTAATGCTTCCCTGACCGAAATCCCAATCTAAAATCCTACAAAATTATAACAATATTTTCAACAATGAAGATTATCTCAAAGGATTAGCTAATCCCCAACCGAAGCCGGCAGTGCAAGTTTAGACACAAAAGGAGGAGGAAGGATTCTCTTTCAAGTTGTCGAAGGCACCTGCTCTTTTTTTATTGTAAATAGCAAGGAGTTATGTATGTCACAGATCATTTATTTTCATTTTTATTTCTGAATCTGAATACATTTATTTTTTGAAGGTTATTGTTATAATCTATTTGGGTCAGGTCCCGATTTTTGCCTTATTGCGATTACTTTGTTTGAGCGATACTTTCACACATGCAAATAAAAAAAGTATATATTATTGAATGATTTATAATTTAATTATTTATTTACAAATTTAGGAATTATTTCATTAAGAACAATATTTTTTTGTTAGACAGTTAAAATATTATCTTGTATTATGTTCATATTCTAAAATTTTCATTCATCATTGGTTGTTAGGGAGTTAAACTTTTATTTTGTATTATATTCATATTCTAAAATTTCCATTTATTATTGTTTTATATATAGTTTAAGTAAATTACAATGGATAAAAATGAAAATAAATCATCTTACAATTATAAAGGTTGTACAAAACATAAACTTCAAGAAACTATTAGGCAGTGTACAGTCACCACTTTATTAAATGCTATCACGCTAGAGGCTGACAAATTTTGTGGAGAGGCTAATAAAACAGCGTTTTGTGAGGCTATAAGGAATATTGCTTAACACAAATTTCCTACTTCTTCGGAGGAATTTCAGACTTCGGAACCTCCCTCATGTAGCAAATCTATGTTGCCTTCCTCTCAAGACATTCATGAAAAAATTATAGAGGACGTTAATGTTACTAACCTAAAAATAGCCTTAAACGAATCCTCTTTACAGCCAATAGAAATTTTAAAATCATTCAGAAATATGAACATTTACAAACACAAACTAACAAAACAGTAAAGCAATTGCCCATAAATTCAACCTTTTTAGCTATACCAGATGTTCAGGATTTCCCCGATTTCAGAGCTCTTCAATCAACTGATGATGACGGTTCCACTAGCGAATCGAGTTCTGATTTCTATCCACTTAACCGTGCAAAAAATAGCAAAAAAGATAAAAATAAAACCTTTTTATCTCACTTTAGAAAGTAAGTTACGTTTTTTTACGCCATTTTTCAAATTATATCACCCCCATTCTATCATAAATTTTCTACAAAAATTATTTCCAATGGCGCAAAGAAATCGGAATAAATTTAAATTAATATTATCTATTTTGGCGGAAAGAGAATCTGACCCTATGGCTTCCAACTTTTTATATAATGCTCTTGCTCATCATAACACTACCTTTGACATCTTTCCCGTATCGTTGATGAGGAACGGAATGTCGGATAAACAATATATACAATTAAAATCCCAGCTTGTCTTTTCCCCCACAAGAAGAATACAGTCCACTTAGAAATTACATACATTCTCAAATTGTACTGTTGAAATTATTCAGATCTTTGGACGAAAGGGAAAATATCTTTTATATAATTAGAAGTACTCATCCTAAATATTTGTTATTAATGGGAAACACAGATTTTATTTCAACCTACGGAGAATTGTACTCAAAAATCAAAGAAGTGGAAATAAGATTAATCGAGCGAGAAAGCGGGACCCATAATGTTCCAAATTTCAATAAACCGATTTATTCTGAAGTCCTAAGAAACAATAAAATTTTTTTGACTTGCATAATGATCAATTCAATGGCAATTTCAATCGTACCTATTATAGATGTTATAAACCACCTTACAATAATCGATAATTATACTCATTATCCACAACAAAACACGAGAAATTTTAATTATTATAACGCAAGAAGTCAAAACAGAGCAAATTCAACCAATCATAATTATGTTTACAACCGTGACCGCTTTTATTGCTGTAACGACTAGTCACCCTTTGGATCAAAATTATAACAAACAAAATTATTACAGATACAATAGATATAGATATTCATATTCCGACACTCGTCCACAATACAAGGGTCACAGTGATAATAACCAGCGAAACCAAAATACTGGTAATTGCACAGAAAAAAACAAAAATTTTGGAAATCCAGGTAGACAGCATCAATATAAAAAAAACGCATATTGTCAAAATACTAAAAGCAAACCCCTTAAGCGGGAAGACCACACCTTTGTCTCCTTAACCAAAAACGTCGAACAAATATTGCAACTTCAGAAAATATTCACTCAAATAAATAATCAACAACAAGAACAACCACAACTACCACAGCATGTATCACTCCCTAATTTAAATTTGAAAACTTCAAAAAACTAAAATAAATAATTTAAAAAACAATTTAAGATAGACATTTTTTTTAAATGAATCTAGAATAAAATTCCATAACCGATACTGTAGTGGAGACGTTATCTTACAAATCCTGAAAATCAAAACAGTTTCGAGACTTTATTTACTATTCGTAGTCCACATCTGTGTAAAGAGATCGGATAAGGCATCTTTATCTTTTATAATATTTTGTTTTAAATTGTAAAACTTTAATAGCAATCAATTGTTAATATTTAAAATAGTTTCTTTTACCAATATATCGAAGTAAAATCTTCTCCAATTACTGCAATTAATGCCACAGCTTTAAAAAAATGTATAGTATTATCTTGTTTGTGGTCAATTAAAATATATGACAATTAAATGCGACTAGGTTTTATATTGTAAGTGTAAGTGTTCCTGTATTTTGCAAAATGTCATAGTATTATTACAGCTTTTACCGTTTTTAATACACAATATAAATAAATATTTTAAAAAAATTAAATAAATAGAAAAGTGTCATAAAACAAACAATTAATTTCAATAATACACAATGTAAATAAATATTTAAAAAATTAAATAAATAAAAAAGTGCCATAAAGAAACAATTAATTTCAATAATACACAATGTAAATAAATATTTTTAAAAAAATTAAATAAATAAAAAAGTGCCATAAAATAAACGCACTTTCCGCTACAGAAATCACAGCTCTATATTCCTCAACATTTCACACTACACTTCTAGACGCCTAGCATTTGTATTCGAGGACATGGCCATTATGGACTGCATTTCTTTCATCCATCCACTCCTGGACAGTGGCTCATACTACTACTCCAAAATAATATACGATAAATGTTAAAACCAAACTTGCTCTTCTAATTCGAGTACTTACTCCGCTTCATGGGAACCATTATGTGCTGGATGTATAACTTAACCTGTCCGAACCCCAACCCTAAGTTTACTATTTAATAACAGGAAACTTTGTAGTCGTGACGTACTGAGGGAGAGAAAGAGAAAAATGGCCGAGAGATATCAAATTAAATAAAATTAATTACAATCCGGCCCATTGTACCCACGGTCTGGTCAGTGTAAATTTGATCTACAAAAGCAAACTGCATTCGTCAGATAAATGTTTCGAATTTGAATTATACGGTCGACGGACCTATGGCCGGGCGAGGAAAAGTTTTGTACCCACAGTGAACATTGTTTTCTTCTCCGTTTATCGCTCAGCTCCCAAACAAGGTTGGCAAAACTTCGGAACGGACGAAAGGCCAATCCAGTTCGGTTCAATATTACAAAACGGTGCAAGTTGCTTCTCTGTACCGATGCCCAGGCAGTTGCCGGTTTTACATGAGAAAGTTTCCCGACTCCTACGTTTCAAAATACCTTTCTCAAACTCCGTTTCGTCTAAAATTAATTTTAATATGAACTATCCAATTTTATCTTGAAATCATACCAGAGAATAAAAAGCCATCCTTGATTGGGCCCGCGTTAATTGAAGTTATTCAATGTTGTAACTTAAAAAAAAGGATTAATAAAAATAATTAAGTAATAATCCTATTAAAATGGGAACAAAGAAATTATAATATAAATAATGATATTGCAGAATGAGAATATATATATAAGTTCGTTGCGGATGTAATATATATATTCATTCTTCAATATCATTTTTAACTGTGTATAATAGAAATAGAAATAAATTATTGATTCATTATTACTATAGTTACAATTCCCACCATGTTTTAACAGAAGATAAAACGTTTTGAAGAATAACAATCAAATTAAATGTTTTGTATTTTATGTTCTGCTACATTTCCAAGGGTGGGGTTATAATAAGCAGTACAGTATGAACTTTGAGCTCAAATTTCTTTCGAACCCACCCCGCGGGGAGATGGGATTCATTCCGCGAGGAAAGCTGGAAAGACGAAGAGCCTCTCAATGTAAAGTGAGAGTCTCGGATGACTTTTTAGTTTAAAAATTCGTTTCGACGATCACTGATTACTCAGACTTTGGAAGCAAAATCAGAAAAAATTAAAAACCGCGGTTTTGGAGTTCTAAACGATTTTTTTTTTTTTGTGCCGGTGTTCTTGAAAAAAGCAATTTGTAAGTATATCGTGCTGAAATACAGGGCCGCTGGATTCGAAACCGGGACCTTTACCTTAAAGTGATGAGCGCCGTCTTTAGTTGCAGCGGTGTCCGGATCTTCCCCGCGGACCTTGAAAATCCAGGAGAGAGCCACGACGCTCGTACCCATATCCGCAGCAGGTCTCCAAAGAGAATAGCCTCTAGTCGATAGAATATTGTAGGTAAGGGAAGTCAGCAAATTCGATCCGTAACTTCGGGATAAGGATTGGCTCTGGGGATCGTGGCGAGCCGGGCTTGGTCGGGAAGTGGAGCGTTGTCAACGTGCCGTCCCTGGGCGAGGAGACTGGTGGTGACACCAGGATGCGAGCTCGATCCAGTGTCTTGGCCATCCACGGACTTTCCTTGCTGCGAGTCTTCGGTTGTCCAGTTGTCGACCCACCCTGGGAGTCGTGGCCCACTATGTGTGGATCTACGACGACGACGGGTGGTATAGTGTGGTTTGATGCTCGAGACCCGGAAACGGCTCTCCTCGTGTTCTCATCCACGGCCGTTTTCTCAATCCGAGTTCCTTCATCCTATCCTGTGACCCCTCCCAACCTTTTGTTGCAAAGGGAGTATCCGAGCACAAAATAATGGTGCAGCCCAGAAAGCGTGGTAACCTCTCTGAAGCACAAGCTGTACTCATATCGGCCTAGGGTCGGCATGGGCGACGTGTGCCTTAGCAGTCACACGAGGGCCAGTGCACCAGATCCTGCCTGTATAGACGGGGGAGGGTGTATGGCCACCTGTACCACGGCGTAACTGAAAAGTTCCAAATTCAGCCCTATTTACACTGGGAATGGATTCGTGGTGGTACGTGGTGACTCACGGGATACGGCGGATTGGGCGGCAGCGTATAAGCGTTGAGGACTGATGATAATTATGCTGGAAAATCCCTCTAATGCGTGAGTAGTGGCGGATGGAAACGGGTAGTGAATCGGTTGGCGCCGCCGACAATGAAATACCACTACTTTCATCGTTTCCTTACTTACTCGATGAGGCGGAAGGCATCCGACGGGCGTAAAACCCCGGCGAGACGGTATATTTCGACCACGCCTAAGCCGTTGCGTCCACCGACGCCCCTGAATGAACTGTTAGCTCCCAAAATATTTAATATAATTAAAAGTCTATCCTTCTCTGGTCAGTTTTTTTGGCAATATGTCAAACTAATTTCGAAATGCATCGTGGCAAATCACATTTAATTCTATCTTTGTATCAAAGATAAGGTAAACTTAATCGTTTTTTAAAAAAAAGATGGTTCATACTCACATTAAGTTGTTTCGCAACAATCCGGATTTCGAGCCCTTTAGCTCATCATCAGGTTGATGGGTTTCTATAAACACGCCTCTCGACATGAAATGCAAAAGTGAACCCGCTAATACCCCCGCCAACGCGACGTTCCAATGAGGAGCTGTTGTTTAATGGCGCTCAATTTGAACGTGCGAAAAGCGGGAATTATAACACAAATAACTATTGTAATAGTAAATATTGTAAGAAATTGATTATAAATAAGTGATTCAAGATAAAAGATAAAAAAATATTGGAATAATGCATTAATATTATTAAATTATTATAAAAATAATAACAATTGAAATAATTAATTTAATTATTTGGACGTTTAATATTATTTATATACATATTTAAAATGGGAGGTAGATCAAAATCTGTTATATTATTAATGCATTTATCACCATGTTCAATTTTGCATTTTTTAATTTCAAATTTCTCAAACCAATCTAGTTCTTTCCCTTTGCTTCCTTTGTTCCTTTGTTGAAACTATGTAACACTGTCTTATTTAAATTTGAATTGAAATTATGTTTTGTTTCTTTTAGATGGTCTTTAAATTCAGAAAATTTGCTCGATTTAGGCAAGTGTTCTTTTACACTCATTTTTATTTCTCTACCGTGTTGACCTATATATTTAATATTACAATCATTACAATTAAGTTGGTAAACCCCGCTTTTTGTCAGGTTGTCTACCTTGTCTTTAGGTTTTGAAAGGATGTTTTTTAGTGACTCCGTACTTCTATAAGCTATTCTAAAACCTTCTTGTTTAAAAATTTAATAACTTTTTGTTGTATGGCAAACAACGGAAACCTACTGATTCATTTGTGGTGGGATGACTTAGTCCGATTGCTGATTCGTTTAAAGTTAATTTTTTTATTCTTTTAACTAGCAACCTATCAATAAACACTTCTTGATACCCGTTGTTTTTTGCTAAGGTTTTAATAGTTTTTAATTCTTTTTTATAGTTATCAGGTGTTAGCGGAAGTTTTAACATTCGGTCTATGAGCCAAATGAAACCAGCAGCCTTTTGGGACCATGGGTGGGAAGAATCCACTGGTATCATAGTGTCTGTAGTTGTGGGTTTTCTATATACATCTATTTCAACTAAATTGTTTATTATGGACTGTTTTAGGTCTAAAAAGTTCAAACAACCATCTTTGCCAATTTCCAATGTAAAATTTATATTACGGTGTAGAGAATTAATTAGTTGGAGGAATTCTTTGAGATCCTCTAATGTTCCCGACCATATGCATAAAATATCGTCTACATAGCGTTTCCAAAAATGAACAGATTTAATTAATTTGTTGTTTGATTTGAAAAAGGTTTTTATCAAAATTATCCATGAATATTTCGGCACAAAGTGGGGATAGTGGAGACCCCATTGGTAACCCTTTCATTTCGTTAAATTTATTATTGAATTTACAATAATTAGATTGTAGGCATATATTTAAGAGGTCTATTATATCATTTTTTACAAATTCGTTAATAGAATTCTCGCTAAGTTTTTGTTTTATGAGTTTAGTACATTCTTCAACAGGGATATTTGTGAATAAATTAGTAACGTCAAATGACACTAAAACACAGTTGTTGGGTATATTGATGTTATTTAATTCTTTTATCAATTCTAAAGAATTGTTAATACCGAATGTAGGTTTGAAATTGGTGTGAGTTTTAATTATTTTATCAATTGTACTTGCAAATTTATGGCATGGGGAATTATAAAAGGACACTACTGGTCTTATAGATTTGTTTTCTTTGTGAATTTTGACTGTACCGTACAACTTTGCGGGTTTCGGGTTCATTGGTATTAGTTGTTTAAATGCATATTGGTCATCTGAGAATAAAAAATCTCTATTTTTTATGGCTGTTTGAACTCTAGTTTTTAATTTTAAAGTGGGATCTTTTTTTATTCTTTGCACTCGTTATTATTTAGGAATTCCTCAACTTTAGACACGTAATTTTGATGTTCAAGGATAACTTTACTATTACCTTACTATTACTTATTTTAAAAGCCGATAAAGATAATAGTACACTGAACTCTACACTCACTCCATCATTCATAATTTCTATTAAGGTAAACTTATTTGTATTGTGTAACCTATTTAAAAATCTTTATTCCTCCCCATAATTGATCATGATAAATTCATTAATCAAAATTATATGTGAGTTCCAATCTTAAATAAATAAACAATGAGTTAGATTGATAAATCTCTCGAGTTGGTCTTCCTCCATAAACAAATTTTGGCAAACAAACAATTCATTTTACTTAACACAGTCAGATCCTTTACGAATTTACATTGCAAATTTTGACGGCAGAATGTTTTTTACAAAACAAACTTATTGGACTAACAAGGGGAGGCAACTGACATGGAATCTCCGATTTTAATGAAATTTTTTGTGATAGCAAGTCCAAAAATATTAGACATGTTGTGTTTGCGCGTTCTTTCCAGTGAGAAGAAGACCCAAGAAACAAGACAAATTTTTTTATAATAAAAGTTTATATATATACAGGGTGAATTGCTACTCGTGCTACAAACTTCTCCAGTAGATTCTTCACCCTAAAATGAACAAAAAAGTNTCGAAAAAATTGTATTTTGAGGGGCATGCGATTATTTCTTTAAGGTTTGTTTCCGTATCCTCCTTTTGAATGTCTACTTGGAAGAAGTACCTTTCGTACGCGTATATATCGTATTGGAGTACGACATGCATGGCGTCACCTGATGACCCGCACAAGCAGAGCGGTCAGGCTACACATTTGAATTTGAACTGTTTGGCGAGAAAGTTTCCACGCCCAGTTAGATATTGCGAGATTCTGTGATCCGGAGCGATGTGCCTCCTCTTTCATCTGGCGATTACGTCAGGAAAGTACGTCCTCGTAGTTTTTCCCTTTTCTGACGTCATCAATCTGTTTTGCCAAATCTGCAAGTATTCGTTAGTTTTCCTTTTTAATTCTTCTTTTTCATTTTTGCATCCGTCCAGATTATATTTTGCAACTGCTATTTCTAGTTCTAGGTCTATTGGAAGCTGCCCAGCCAGCATTTGGAGAGCAGCTGATGAAACTGTCCTATGACTCTTAGTTATTAGTAATAAGGCCTTCCTTTGCGCTTGTTCCGCGAGGTTCATCCGAGTTAAAAGTGGTTGCCTAGCTGGGCACGCGTAGCAGTGTATGCCTAGGCAGATTCCTTAGTTTTAAACTTCTGTGGTAGTTGTATCCCCACGTCGCCTTAATGATCCAGCTTAGTTTATCATATTTCTTTAGAATTTTCCCTTTTAAGTAAGCTACATGGTTATTAATTCTAAAGTTTTTTCCCAGGGTTACTCCGAGGTATTTCACTCCTTCAACAACTGCAATGGTGTCTCCGTTGTGTATAAAGTTGAGGTTCTTGATATTTCTACCCTTCACCAACAGGGCATGGCTCGTTGCTATTGCTATTTTTAGTTTTTGCTTTTTACACCAACTAGCTATGACCTCAATTGCTCGTTGTCCTGACGTGTGTACTTTTGTTACGTCATTGCTCTCCGCTATCACCACTAGGTCATCGACGTATGCAACGCTTCTAACGCCCTCTGTATGATTTTCACTCAATAGGTCGTTGAAAACTATATTCCATAATAAAGCGCCCAGTATGTAACCCTGGGGGCAACCCTTGCTCGGACGGTGAATGTGTATACTTTGGCCACCATCATATATTACACTTCGATCGTGCAAATAATTCCTCACCAACAGGGAAACATCGGTATTTACCCAATGGTTAGCTATACAGTCAACTACTCCAGGCCACCAGAGTGAGTCAAATGCAGCGCTGATGTCTATAAAGATTGCGACGATTTTCTTAAAACGACTTACGTTTACATCGGCGCGCAATTTCAAAATTGCCTCTGAGGTTGACCTTCCTTTGACACATCCATATTGTCTGTCTGACATTTTTACGACATCTTTTTTCCTATTTGCAATGACCTGCTCTAGGCACATACTCAGGGCGCTAAGAAAACAGATAGGTCTACAGGCCTTGGCTGAGTGTGGGTCCGCTGTACCCTCTTTCGGCAAAAGTATCAACCTGACTTTCTTCCATGCTGTAGGGGAATATCCCAGCTCAAAGCAGTCCTCAAAAATTGCACAGAGGTAAGGGGCCAAAAAGGATGCACGTTTTTGTAGAACTCTTGCTTCAACTCGGTCCAGACCGGAAGCTTTATTTGCGTTAAATTTAAGAATACAGGCTATGACTTTGCATTCTGTTGGACTCCCGCTTAGTGACGTCATTGCCATTTCGGCAACACTTTTACGTATGGCCTAGTATAATTTACTTTCGGTTGGTACTTCATCTTGTGCGAAAATGTCACATAACAAGCGTTTGTAGGATTTCTTAATACTGCGCGCAATGTCATTGTCGTTCCTATAAATAGTCGCTAGTGTTTTTTGGCGTTTGCTTGATAAGTTTATACGGCAGTCCCCAACAGTTATTAGCACTGCTCTCAAGAAGGATTCGTCATCTTGTTTTTTTTTTTTTTTTTTTTTTTTTTTTTGACCTTTCTAATTGGGTTATGGAACCACCTTTTAGTTGCCCTGTAAAATGCTCGCATTTGTTCTCTGCTGCTCTCATTTCTTTCTCTAAGCAGTTTCTGTCCTGACCAGAGCTGTTTCCTTGTTTGACTTTTACAGCTCGGGGGTCCACCAGGGTGTTCTGCGTGTTCTGTTTTTACCCTTCGAAAACGTCATCTCGCAGGCGTTGTCATTGTCCAAGGCGGTTGTTAATGCTGCTATTTTTTCAACAACTTCTCAGCGGGTGATTGTTGGCCAGAAAATATTGGGTTGTTTTTTACTTGATCGACTATGGAATTACACGTGTGTGTCTGCTCCCCAGTTTTTGTTACAAACCACTTGTACCAATTTTCTTGAGGCTTCATCAATTTTGGATTGGAACTCTTTGATTGAAGTGGGGCTGGACATATGCGTATCAAAGAGTGGTCGCTAGTGGTTGCTGTCTCATCGATACTGATTGTCGATCTGTTCCAAATGTTTGCCGATACCGCAACGACATGGATATGTGATGTTGTTCTAGCTCCAACAAAAGTAGGGGGGAGTCCATTTTGTTAAGAATTTTCAATCCCAATCTTGATATCATTTCTATTACAAATTCTCCTCTTTTATCGTCATGTGGTGAGCCCCAAGTTTTGCTGTGCCCGTTCGTGTCCATTGTGAGGATAATGTATGGAGACCTCGTAAGGGAAACTGCTTTAGCTATTTCAGCCTCACTAGACATGTTAATTTGCTGATTTCTGTCTGCCTTTTGCTGATGAAAGTAAAAAGTTATGATGAGGACCTCACTTTCATCCCAGCTGGTAAGGGATGCTGCCACAGCGCTCTGACTTTCTAGTGCTAAGCCCACAAAGTCCCTATCACGATCCTTACAATATATGGCAACTTTGCCATTTTTGGGGGCAACTTTTTTGACCGTTATTCGTAAGGGTTTGCTGGTTTCGTTCTCTCTCCAATCCTCCTGCACGGTTAAGAGATTTATATTTTCCGTTTCCATCAGATTCCTCAATTCAGCAGCTACTAGGTGGGATTTGTCAGCATTTATTTGCGCTAGCCGCAGTTCACCCATATTTTATTCGTTTTGTATATCTGTCATAACGGTCAAGACTCAACTAACTATTTTATACAAGGTTTCACTGCAACCAGTCTGGACATATGAGTGGAATTGTGGGGTTCTACCAAGCCATCCAACATCCAGCGCATCCAATGCTCCCAATCAAAAGTCCTCAGACAAATCGTCATAGCTCCTTACTAGGTCACTAACCTCACTATCCACAACGACCTCAACATTCCTTTCCTCAACTGATCCGTTCCCGATTCCAAAAATTTCATATCAGCCTCTCGATTCATCCTAACGCCTCGAGCCCTCTCCACCATTCCCATCCCGAGAACCCGCCACGTCGCCTTAAGGCCTGATGGCCTCGAGACCTCCTTGCCACTTAATACCTCACACGATCGGCTAGCTTCTCGTGGCATATGGCTTCGAATGCTACGCTGGCATTAGTATTAGTGCTGTGACCGTGTGAAAAGAAAAACGTACGGTGATCACATTTGTAATAAGTACAAATCTGCGTAGGCAGCAAATAAATATTTAAAAAATTAATTAAAAAATACTAAAATTTTAGGAAAAAATGAGATATTTATAGAACTTGACAAAAAATTGAACAATTGGAGAAGAATTAAAAACTTGAACTCTTTAAATATATTTTTAATATAAATTTCAAGTAGAATGTAGTTTTTATTCGCAACTTATTGCGAATAAAAACTGTTGCCCCGAGAAGTTTAATTAATTTGTTTTTTAATTGATAGTTTTGGTAGCAAGAATTTGGAGCTGTATTTGTATATTCTATTTAACTTATTCTAACTGTTCTATTTATCATGTAAAATGCCTCCATTTCAAATTTCATATTTTCGAGTGGTAATGGAACAAGCATGTAACTATGTTCTAAATCTATTTTTATATAATAGAAAACGTGATTTCATTGTTAATTATCATTAATTACTTAATTACTAATTATTATCTTAGGAAAAAAGTCTTATTTATCAGTTATGCAACCCATTTGACGCTGTTTATTTGTAGGTTACACATTTTTCCCAATCGGTCAAGCCATTGGCTAAAACAATTTGGCTCCCTCCAATAAACCCATGATTGTTCTTCCGCCCGTTTGATGGTTTTTACCCGAACCAGGGAAGAATCGAAAAATTGGGCGGAAAACAATTTGTCTCAATGGGTGCAATTACGAGACTTTAAAGCACGGAAACAGATATTAGCCGGTTGTTACAGGGGCCCTGAAATGGACATGTTATGTTTTTTGGGCTGAAGGGTACCAAACTTAAGACTCTAAAACTGGTATCCCGCCCTTATCCTCGCTATAAAAACTCCATTTTTCCCCTAGCCCAGCTGGTCTTCGTTAGTACGTTTATAAATCAATTAAACAAATATTCTCCTCCCTCTCGACAGTAGACAACGGGATATCACATCCGTTTAACGGGGCTCCACTTTATTCACAACGGCCTAAAAACGAGGCAATAAATCGGACAAAATATATCACATAAATCAAAAGAAACATGTCAAGTACATCTTACAAATCTGCGATGAAGGATGAAAGTAACATAATAAAATACACAACTCTTGAGATTTTTATCACAAAACTAGTACTTCAATAGGGGGTTCTGTTTTAAATTTTTGAAGCACATATTACTAGTGTATAATCTATAGAATAGTAATTGCACCAAATACATACATTATAATTTCATAATAAAATTCAATCAGAGACAAGTCCAACCAGAAGAATCACCAATAATAACATGGTAGTCTTGAGCTGTGTTTCAGTACCATTTTCAGCCGTAAACTGTCCTAAACTAACTTTTTTATTTTCATTAATTTCTAACACATCAATCTGGTTATTATTGCCCCAAAATCACATTACTGATTATTCATTTATATAAGCTCCAATCTACACGTATATGTGCACACACACAGCATTGACCGTTAAATTGGTCCGTCCCCATTGGTGGTTAAACACCATATACTCAGAAGCCATAGTTCCAATATTGTCCTCCTGTGTCTCCATTTGAGGAGATGCGCTGGATCGCATCTGTCAAAGGACGAAACACAGTTCAAACGACGATCGCGCTAAGAATCGAAAAAGGCTTTAAAACCATATCATTTGACGTCGCTTGCCTCCTAGCGAATATAGAGTCAATAGAATTAGTTCTTTGAGGAAAAATGGACTTTTACGCAGTAGCACAAAATACCATCGAAATGCATTCAAAATATGAGATAGATTGCAATATCCCTACTACACCCCACACTTACAAAACCACGCAAGTTCTGTTGAGTCATGGGATTGATTGTTCGAAAAAAAAAACCAAGCCTTGTATTAAGGAAAGTGACTTTAAGCGGGTGGCTTGTCACCGCCTTTCTCAAACTTGCTAAAAGCCTTTCCTGAAGAATTTATAAAACTTGTAAATAGCATGGACTTAGAAAAATATAACATTCAATTTGAATGTAAATGTAATCATCGGAAATAATTTAATTGAAACATGCAGGAAAAAACTCCCTTAGCACAGGATTACTGTGTTGCCGAATATACCCACATACATGTACAGAATTGTGCCATCATTTCTCGCAGTACACCAGCAATATCCAGCTTCCGTACAATTGTGGCAAAGAGCCTGTTTTGTTACACCAAAGGTTACATAAACCTTCGGGGTGTCGGTGTGTTTGAAAAAGCCACTTGTGTTGTTGTAATCGAACCGGGGGCCTTTACCTAACCGCTGTTAATTCATAGAAAGTCAGTTCATATAAAATTAACATTAAGTATAATCAGAAGTGAAGGCTAACAACAACACTCTGAATCTACTTGTGGGTAACCCGTGCTCTGACACGGGCACATTAGATGGCATTGTCTGACAACCATACCAACTGGTGTACCGGTTGTTTACCCAGTAACTTACCGGCAAGTCTCGAGAATCACCCATATGAGGTGTTGGCAGACCGGGGTCGAACGTCGGTCTTCTCCGTGCAGCCGCCGAGGTTGGGGTCCAGGAGCTAGAGACAGCTAGATCATTTCAGCCCTTATTCAATCAGTAAAAACCAAACCCATTCGCTGGCTTACACACTGTTAAATACATTCTTTCTCATTTATATACCATTCAATCCGTTAGAGTGGAGAAGTATTCGACATTCACCCTTTACAGCGGGATAACTATGACTCTCTTAGCTAACCCTCCTTCTTCCTCTCTTGGAAGAGGGTAGTTTGGCGATGAGTGTCCTGGTTCCAAGGGTCTTAGGACCAAGACAACCTCACCTTCACGTGGTGGCCACTGTTAAGCTTAAGCTGCTGGATTTGCCTGGCAGGGTAAGCGAACTAACGAGGCTCTGTCGTCTGCCAAGGAGGAGTGTTGGGGAGGATTTCAACTGGCAATGGCATCGGAGACGATTATCTTCTTTTTTGAAGGAGTTTGAGTTCTCCTTTTTTTTCGTTGTCTCCCCCGCTATTGCCATGTTGCGCCAACCGAACTTGACGTCGAGAGGCTACGTATTCCCTCTGCCACCTCAGGTCGCAAGTCGCTAGTGCGGTCATTTGAGTTCCTTTGGTGGTGAGGGTCATGGTAGCCTCTCAAAACATTACCCGACTGACCATCCCGATGATCGTCTTTCCTTCGGATCCTGCGGAGCGACATTCGATCATTTTCGCTCCGCTGCCTGCCATACGCCTCGTTTCCTGGTACGGATGCTGCGCCTCCCTCTGGGGAGTTTGCATGCCCTTCTTGCGCCAGGAGATTTACGACGAAGACGGGACAGATCATACATTTAAAAAATGTGATCCTGAGGCTGTGCAGCCCCAACAAGCAACAGGACGCGGAGTTCGAGCGGTTGATGGCTCTGCATTATCCCTCGCGAGGAGACTTGGCCACTATTGCGGCGCTTATCCCGGGCAAGACCCCTGCACAAGTCAGGGAGCGTGCGCGGTGTTGGGTTGCCGCGAGGGCCGGTGAAGAAGTGGTGAAGGAGGGCCGTAGGGATGTTGACAGTGAAGGCGAACCTTCGGGCTCGCCCATTGCACTCACTGCCCCAGGTATTGACAATTCTCCCGGACTCGACGATCACCACGGACAAGACGAACTCCCAGCGCTACTGGCTCCCGATCAGACGACCGAAGAGGTCCCTGACGAAGCCGACTGGAGCGAAGGGCAAGAAGCGCTGCGCTAAGTATAGACGTACCTGGGGATGTGCGGACATCCTGAGGGCGGCTGTAATATGAGATGGGTTTCTAAAGGGGGATATTCTCCCAACAGAGGACCATGTTGATCGGGTCGTCGAAGTCCTCTCGGACTGCGCGAAAGCGCTTAGGCCACCTCGGAAGGCTCATCAGAGCTGTGCGAGGAAGGCCACCAAAAGTGTCTACGCCGTCTCGCAGAACATGTACTGCAACTGCCCTAGGAAGCTTGCCCAGTTGGTCGAGGAAGGCGATCTTCGAAGGTTGGACGGAAGGGGGCTAGACGAACAAAGCAAACGACCAGACTCCGTTGTTTCGTTTTACGAACCACTGTGGAGCGAATCTGGCGAGGGTGACGAGCATTTTTCCCGGGTGAGCCTTCTGGGGGGTTCGTTTTCGCTCCAATCATTGTTAAGGAGGTTCATATGAGGATGATGCACATCGCCAAAAGGAAGAGCGCTGAGGTGCACGTTATCACATGTGGTATTTGTATGTGAACGATATGCTGCACCAAGAGAAATTTGGTTCAGAAAAATAAACCACAAAGGGATTAATGAAGGGCTGACTCCAAAAATGGTTGACACAAAGGCGAATTTTCTGGTCACAAAGCAATTTACCCATGCGATAATGAAAATTAAGTTTTGGAGCATTCCACTCGACGACACGGCACATACTTAAAAAAAATTTGGCTGTAATATTTATTGAATACTATTTATAAATTGCTAATATTATTTAATTGTTAGTATTTATTTATTTATCATAAAGAAGGAAAAAAAGATGGGAGACTGTAAACTGTAACTATAAATTGGAAACAAAAAAGAAAAAAGTATTTAAAAAAAAAAGGAAAGCCCGCTCCAGATCCCGATCAAGCCCCTCCGCGCGGTCCATCCCGGACACATAAGTTAATATATATCTGACTAATGCTTGATGGAGTAAGGGTTACGACCGTCTGGCAGTGCAAGTTGCGAATACAAAAATCTCTGATAGAGCCCGAAGAGGCTAAGGAACAGAGGATAAAGAAAGAAAAGACCAGACGATCTCATCAGAGAGGGTGGCCAGGGTAGCCGGTATGAGTGTCACCTTGGCTAAACTGTTCACTGTTCTCGCCTCTTTTTGGGCTCTACCCCCGCAAGTGGAGAGAGAACAGAACAGTATTGATTCCAAACTCGGGTAAGGATCTCTTAAGTCCCTCTGCATGGAGACCAATAACAATAGCCCCGATAATGGCAAGGCTGTATTCGGCTATATTAGCCAAAAGGATCGGCGGTGTGGCAGGCCTGTCCGTACGGAGTCCCGGTAAACGGGACATATGATAACAGTTTCCTCCTTGACGAGCTTCTTCGAAGCGTTCGACAGAGGAAGCGCCGGAATGGACTGACAATGCTCCAGCTGGATGTGGCAAAGACGTTTGACACCGTGCCGCATCCAGCAATCAAGGAAGCTCTTCGCAGGATAAGCTGCCCTGTTCAGATTGTCAGCACAGTCAAACCAATTTTTGATGGGATGCCGTCAAGAGGATGGCAAAATCCCAGCCCACAAGACAACTAAGAAAGAGCATCGCAAGCTCCAGAAGACTCCTCAACAACGGCCTGGAAAATGGAAGAACTACATGCAGCTGTCAACCAACTAAGACGCAAAGGCGCCCCAGGGCATGACCGGGTTGAAGTATACACCCTCAAGAAGTCCCTGCCAGTCATCGATGAGTGCCTTCTTCAACGCATGAAGACTGTCTCCGCTTAGGATATTTTCCAGAAACTTGGAAAAAAGCCAAGATCTGCGCAATTCCAAAACCAGGAAGACCCCCTAGAGAACCTGTCCTCCTTTCGATTAATTTCACTCCTCCCTGTCATATGAAAAATCTTAGAACTCCTAATCCTGAATAGACCAAGGAAGGAAGGAAAAACTGTCTTGAATGGTTCCCAATATGGAGGAGTCAAAGGAAAGTCAACGACACATGCTATAAAGGCAATGATAAGTCAGGTTAAGCGCTCCAACAAAAAATACGTTCTGGGGGTATTTTTTGATATTACACGTGCTGACAGGATGTGGTGGCCAGCGGTTAAAATAAGGTTAAAAGACAAACTGCTCCCTAGAGATATTGAAAAACTTCTTTTCAATTTTCTACATGAAAGAAGTGCCACGTTAGAGGAATGTGACATAGCATGCATAAGAAAAATCACAGAGGGCTGCCCCCAGGGTTCCATAATGGGCCGGATGCTATGGTCAATTCTTTTCGATAACCTTATTGATTGCCTCCAACAAAATAACTTAAACGTGTATGCCTTCTTTGACGACTTAGCGGTCGTAATCGAGGGAGACACCAAAAGCGACTTAGAAATGCAAGGCAACAGGGCAACAGATATAGTGCAGACATGGACGAGAGAAACTAAGCTCAAAATCTCTATTGAAAAAACAAATATGGTCCTCTTAAAAGGGAAATTGAATATGACAAGTCCTCCCTTAATTAGATACAGCGGCATTACATTAAGAATGGTACAGAGCACAAAGTACTTAGGAGTAATCATTTCAGCTGGTCTAGATATTAATAAGCATGCTCACGAAATTAAAAAGAAAGCCATCAGTAAGTATAGTGCTATATCCCAAATAAGCTCAGCGAGTTGGGGAATTAAATATGAAAGTAGGGAAATTATGTATAAAGCTATTGTCCAATCGGTTATTTTACATGCCTGCCCAGCATGGTCTAGGTACCTAAAAAAGAGGGACACGGAAATTCAAGCACAAAGAAGAGCACTGTTATTGTTAACAAAGGCGTATCGAACGTGTTCAACCGAATCCCTCCAGGTAATCACAGGAGTTAATAAATCAAATCTTAAGAACCGCGATTCGCCACATTCCCGCAGGTGGATGGTTCAGTTATCTTGGTCTGAGATTTACCCCCGCGACGGGTCTGAACAACGACGCCGCGCTCAAAGAGCTGGAAGGCCTCCTTGGCCAGGTCTCAAGGCTGAGTTTGAAGAGATCTAGTCAGGCGGTATTTGATACCGAGGAAGCTTTACCGTCTGCTGATAGATATCCCGCCTATCACCGCGCTGCCTAAGCTCGATGGGGTCATGAGGCGTTGGGTGAAGAAGACTTTTCATCTCCTTCAATCCACTCCAAATTGCCTCATACACGCCTGTAGGAAAAGACGGCGGACTGGGGATCCCTCGGCTGGCGCATGCGGTCCGACCTGGCCTTGTGGACAGTCCTGACCTGTGGATCAGGGGGCTATACGAAGCCAACCAGGTGGGTGCGAGCCTGAATAAGGCAACAGATCGCCTTGGTTTGGGGGAGTGGCCCACCAACTACGGGATTTTGCGTGTGTTGGCCAAACAACTATACCGGGGGGGAGTTGGAGAATTGGGCTGCTTTGGGCAACCGGTCCCAGGGTGAAGACCTTTGCTGGCGACGCGGTGAGGAATCGGTGGCTTTCTGACGGGTCCTTAATCCGTCAGGAGTCCCGATTTATACATGCCCTCCGAATGAGGACCAATTCGATGGTCACTAGAGAGGCATTGAGCAAGGTGGACTCGAGTGTGCCGGCCGAATGTAGGAGATGTGGGACCGGTACGGAGACGATCTCCCATGTCCTTTCCTCGTGTCCTGAGAATAACTCACAGATAGTGAGGAGGCACGATGAGTGCCGCCAGATCCTCGTCGCTGGTCTCTGTGAAACGAGCTACCAGATCGCTGTCGAAGCTCCCCACCGGACATGACTTTCCCGAGAACCACGGAATGGTGTTACCCCCGCAGCATTGGTGAAGAGGCGCCCCAGCCCCTAAGGGCCAAGACAACTTCGCTCTCCGCTTGTCCACTCCGAATGGTCGGGCCCGCATTGTGCATCGGGTCGTATGCCGCACGCAAAGGGCTAACAAACAGAAATACATCAGCTTGTTCTCCCGCGTACTCTCTAGATAGAGAAAGTGACTCTATCGCCCAGAGTATTGGGGCTTCCCATAGCGTAGAAACTACCGGATCCGCCCCGGCCGCGGTTTTGTTTTAAGTGGAATTGCTAACCACCCCCTAGATGAGCACCGCCTACGGTAAAACCTCCTGTCGAACTCAGACTACACCTGACATGAATATTCGAGGGACGCCAAAGGCTTAGCCTAGGTGGTACGATCCTTCGCTTCCCCAAGGGTTCCATGCCGTTCATACGCACAACAATGCAAAGCATACTCGAGTCAGAGACACCGATTCACTACCCGTTTCCGTTCGCTTACTCACGTATTCGAGGTATTACTGCTTACTGCATGATCATCGCATCCTCAACGCTTACGCGGTCGTCCGGTCGCAACATCTCCCGTGAGGCCGGGGGTAATTACGCTGGCCATACGCAAGCTTCACGAAGTTCACAGACAGAAGACAGCCTCTGTCTAAGTTCTCGCCAGGGGCGTCACCACACGCCACCACGAATCCATTCCCAGTGTAACTAGGGCTGAATTTGGAATGTTTAGTTACCCCGTGGTACATATGGCCATACACCCTCCCCCGTCTATGTAGACAGGATCTAGTGCACTGGCCCCCGTATGACTCTGGTAAGGCACCCGCCGCCTATGGTACGGGCGAAGTTGCGAAGTAGGTGCCCGCACTACAGGATACGACAACCGGCAGAAGCCGGAAAGAGGTTAATTTTTCGTTAATCAGGAAAAAAATTATATAACTAACCTAATTGAGGATCGATGGGTACTCAATATTCCGCCATCGGCCCTTTAACACGACACATTTACGGCAATAATTACACCCACTCTCAACTCACACTAGGTTCACAAAACTATCAGTACTGTATACAGTAAAAAGCCCTGTTTCCTCTAAAAATCGAAGAAGGACTAAAATACTCCCTGCCGTGCTCAAGCACGATTCTCATATCGGGTTGCATTACTATGCATTGTCTATAGGGAGCCAAGAACATTCATCCTTTAAATAAGTGAGGCACCTCGAGCAACCTTCCTCTGCATGCCGGACATATACACGGGCTTTGGCCCAAAAGTGAGTGTCCATGTGCCAATAATATAATAGCCTATTCTTAAACGGGTGAGGATTACGCTTCTTCTACGAGTCAGGTCTTCCGAGGGCCGCCTATCGATAGCGCTCTTGATACACGATTTCAATTATTTTCTTTTTAATAAGTGAAAATTTTTGTTTAACCTCAATGGGTTGAGCGATTGTCGCAACAATTTACTGTTGTAAATCACGCGCGGTAAATTCATTGGGAACAATATGAAAAGTATTTAGTTTCCTATTAAATCTGCCCATATTGTGACTGCTTCATGGAAGGGAAATTGATTTTTCTATCGTATAACATCGAACGCATGTTTTGCGTATAGATATGTTTCGCCGGATTTAGTTTGATGGCACATCACAGTCTGAATAAGACATGAACACAATTCCGTGTCGATCACGTTCAGGCTCCTAACTCAAAGCCTTTAACTGGGAGAAATCGCTTCTGAAACTGACGGCAGTGGATTACCTGTGCACAATTTAAGCAAAGCAAACGTATCATTCACTTAATAAGACTACTAAAACAGCGTGTATATGTACTATATCATATAGAGTTATATATTTGACCAAGCATTATTTATATATGGCCAAATTGTGTGCTACTACCGCTTCTGATTTAGAATTGAAATGTTTTGTACAATGATTCAACACGTTGAGGTTACTAAACTGGAGAAATGTTTAAAAAATATCTTTGTTTTCATAGTACTTGCACACCTAGGCAATCTGCTTGAATAGTGTGATTTAAAGTAAAAAAATAACTCGGCATTGCAGCAGTTGTATTAAATAAATTTATCCTGGAATTTATTGCCCGTGAAAATTAAATTGTTTTATTAAAAACAGTCTGTCTTCTGAAACAAGATGTAAGAAGGGAATGTTTTTTAACTGTTAAATTCCGAAATGAAATTTCAAGTACAGTAATTATTACGGTGGAACTGCCTTGAAAGTTAGTAATAAGCTTTTAGCTAATGTTTTTTCCCGAAAATAAATTTAATTTAATATCAAAATTACGATTTAAGTGAGGTACAAAATTACAAGTGTAACCTCACCTCAACCTTTTGAATTACAAGTGTAATACAAGTAACACTTCGGTTAACTTCTCGTACCATGACCTTTCCATTATTTTATTACCCTTATTTATTTTCATTTGAAGATACAGTCTTCTGGACCAATTACTTTCCATTTTTACTTAATTATAATTAATTTTTTCTTCGCTAAACTTTTGACAATAGCATTTAAAAATTAAGAGAGAAAGAAAGAGACAAAGTGAAGAAATTTTTAAGCAAATAATTTATCTTTGTCGTTTTCACCCACGGGAAAAAGGAAATGGGAAAGAATGAGGGAGATCGAGAAGGTGAGAGGGAGTGGAAGGAGAGAGGTAGAGTGAGTGTGAGAGTGAGTAAGAGGTGAGGGTGGGAGGGAGGGTGAGAAGGAGATAGACAGACACGGTGACAACATTTTTAAGCAAATAATTTATTTTTAGTCTTTTGTCACTCAAGAAAGATTTACCTCTCGCCTCAGCGGCCCTTTTTCAGCAACTCACCATTGTCTACGGAAAAGTTGTCAAGTTACACTCCGCTATTAAAATCATTTTTTCCACCCGTTGTTAGTTACAAATTAGGCATTATTTAAATTATGAATTAATTTATAAATGGTTATATTTCTTGAGGATAACATCACGCGATAATCAAATGGAAGTTCTAGCTAGCGGCTACTGGTTTAAAAATTGTTTTAGCTTTTGAACCAACCAATTTCCACTGTTCGCTGCAGGTTTTTGAAAAACGCTCGTTTTTCTGACCGTAAGTATTTCGATTGACATTTCTGGATGTGATTCCTTTTAAAATATTTTATTAATTCTATATAAATAAGCAGAAACTTTCATTCCTTTCCCCTGGATGAGGCTAGTTTGGCCAAAGCATCCACTTCATTATTCATTCATTATGAGCAATACCATATGAGCCCCCATGTAATTTTAATTAATTTTGTGCTCATCTTGGATAAGATCTCAAAAATTATATAATTATCAGAAACCATGAAACACTTTGTTTAGTTTTGCGAGAGAGCTCTTACTGTCAGATATTACCAGAAATGTGTTATTTCTACTAGAACCAATGTAATTTAATGCATTTGATATAGCATACAGTTCTGCGGACTAAATATCAGCTTCCGGTGGTAATTTTATTAAGCATTCATATTCGATTTGAGGATCATAGTACCACAACTCTTTCTCCGTTTGAGAACCGTCAATAAATACCATGTGGTAATCTCGCCAATTGTTTATATATTCAGACTTGAAAAAATGGTTAGTTGGTTTAAGATCTATATTTTTAATTTCTTTAATGGAAAAACTTTCGACTTCTTCACATAGAGGATCATACTTAGTACCAAACATAAGAAGTATTCACGTGAGTAAACATATTGGTAAACCCTTAAGAAGTTGTTTACTAGAATAGGATTAGGTATGTTTGGCCAATATTTATACGTTAATGTTTTCGAACAAAATAGGCTTATTTTATTATATATTTCTGAATGCCATTAATTTTAGGACGAATGTACGTGATTGAAACTGTCTGCTAATTGTAATGGTGGCTCACAACATTCCAATTGTATTATATTGTTGTTGATCAAGGAAAGTTTAAGCATTGCCGTACACTTTTATTATTAAGAGATGATTTCTTTGCATTTCTAAGCGAAAACAGCTATAATCTAAAACTGATGATATTGTAACTCTAAACAACACAAAAGCTACATCAGGATCAAAACCCAAATTGTTATATATTATTATTTTCAGTGCGTTAAAGACACTTTCTGACGTTTTAATCATGTATTCAACATGTCTGTTCCAAGTCAAGGAAATCTTGTTCTTGAAGATGATGAGTGGACGACTTTCTGAGGTTGACGCACTAAATACCTTTTAGACGACCCGAGAACTAGAAGCGATGGTAGGTGTTTCCCATTTAACCATTAGAAACTACATCTCTTTTAGGTTTGTTCAAAATTACGCTAAATAGATCCGACACTAGTTTAGCGAAAGGAATTTGGCGAATCGTATATCATTTTGCTCTTCACTCCTTTGTCTTCACTTTTACGACCCATTTCTTCATAGATTGGTAACAGGTTATGAAAAATGGATTACATAAAAAAACATAGTCCGTAACAAAGCTTATTGCCAACAGGTCAACGGCCTCGTGTTTCCACAACAACAAATGGACAGAAAAAAACGTGTGCTGCGCACTTGGACAGGTCCGGTTATGACTCGACGCTTAATATGAACTGTTCTGTGAACAGCTAACCGGTTAGACCTTCAATAAAGCAAAAAGGGCCTGCTAGCACTAGCAAACAGACAAGATACTTTCATCACAACAACGCCCGCCCCCACGCATCTTTGAGGATCAAAAAATCATTACCTAACTTGAATTGGGAAATTTTGTCACACCCGCATACTCTTGGGGCATTTCGCCTTGAGGCTACTATTTATTTTGGTCTTTACACAATTTTTTAAATGACCAAAACTATGCAAGTTTTGAAAGGTTTGAACACCTGTTCAAAGATTCCAGGACTTGAAAGATTGAAATTTTTATGCGCAAGGAATAGCTTGGAAGATGAAAATAGGAAGCTAACTGAAAGATGGCAAATGTAATTGCAAACGAGGACAATTTTTGTACTATTATTTATACATTGATCTAAATCATTGTAACTTAGTTCTACTACGGACATAATTACTCAATATCAGCCTCATGGATCGTGTGGACATTATACCGATGTGTGTTTCTTAGTGACCTGTTATTTCATTATTTGTTGAAGTCTTGAGGAGCGGTAAGAATGGGGTAGTTTAAAAAAGCATCTTTATCATTTTTTTGCCTACACTTCGACCCTTACTCGAGCCATCTTCAGGGCCTGGGTAAATTACAAAACTGATTGTAAAAAATACAATTGACTAATACTGTTGATTAGAAAAAATACAATTTACGATGTAAATATAAATTTTGAACCGAGTATTTCATACGCAGATAAAGTGTGGGGCTATTCTTGAGGTGTCACATTGGCTTTGGGTGAAAGTGTTGTACAACGTGCATTTGAATTCTGATGTTTTTATATGACTGTGAAAGGGTCGGGGAAATGTGGGAAATTTTCTTTGATCACAGACGGTTTATTTAACTCAAAGGAAGTCGAGAATGGGGAATTTCTGGATTGGATTTGTGATTTCGCATTCAGTATTGGAAAGGAAGTTAAACATTAAGGACGATAACGAAGGAAAGGGAAATATAAAAATAAGGTTAAATAGTTTATTTGTGTTATGATGCTGGCGTAGCTACAGCTGAATTTGCATGTACCTGATCTGTAATTAATGCCGTGTGTGTCGCTATTAATGTAAACCATTTCTAGAAAGTTGTGTTTGTATTTGTTGTTTTTTACGTGTTTAATATTTGTATTTTGTCGAAATAAAAATCGTCGTGTTGTTTTATTTAACGTGTTACTAATTTGTCAAAAATAAAACAACACAACTTTGATTTCGACAACATCATCATAATGCAAATAAACTGTTAAACCTTATGTTTATATTTCCATTTCCTTCATTATCGTCACATTTCAGAACAATTTCACACAACACCAATATGGCACCACAACAATGGCAAGACACTGTATGGAGTATGAAATATTTGGTTCAAAATTTATATCTACATCTTAAATTGTATTTTTTCCAATCAACATATGTTTTCTAATTTGCCCAGGCCCTGAAGATGACCAGAATAAAGGTCGAAACCTCGGTAAAAATGAAAAAGGTGTTTTTCTAAACTACCTCATTCTTGACCGCTCCTCACGATTTCAATAAATTATACTGAATCGTCTCTTAATTGTTATTACCAATATGGTCGAGAGTTAAGAACCAAAACCTCTTTATTTCTTCACTCGGTCCTCTCCAGCAATTAAGATGGATCATTCTTTCTGAAACATGACTTTGTGATGGTATTTCCGATCTGGAATGGTTCCCTTGAGACTATTCAGTGTTTCGTAAGGAGTATCTTATGCCGATACAAGCAGTGGTTAGGCGGGGTATCTTGTTTGCAGTTAGCTCTATTTCAAAACTTCTTGAATCTCCTCGTTTTCCTCCCATAGAAGGTTGTATGTATCGGTTGAGTTAAATTGTCTTGGTGAAAAGATTATTATTGGATCCTTTTACATTTATCCTGCAACTGATCCATCGGTTTACTCTGCTTTTATTTGTAATTTTGAGTTAATTTTGTAAAATTTTCGGAATAAATACATTTGTCTGCCGGGATTATAACTTAACTTCTGGAGGTAATATTGCCTGTCATCTTTTAGTCAACAATCTTAATTATCTTGTTGTCACACAATTTAATTCAGTTGAAACCATGGGCAATACAGTTCTGGATTTCTTCAGGTTCTTTCCACCTATCCAGCCTCACCAATCTCATTAGCTTGTTACTATTCTTTGTTATGTTCCCTCTCATTTTCACGAGAAGCTACTACCTTTCACGTAATTCCGTAAGGCTGATTTTGTTAGTATGAATACTTTTGGTAGTTTAGCCATTTGGGATGGAAATTTTTGGATGATATTAACAGTAGTCTGTTGAATTTATATGACGTTCTTTATCGTATGATCGCTTTATTAGTGCCCTTTAAAAAGCCGTGTAATCGTCGCTATGTTTTTGCAAATCTGTTTCATAAAAACTGTAAATCAGGAATTGGCTCTAGTTTTTTTGGTCTCATCAGTATGACCTTGATTTATATCACATAGAATTTTCCGAAACTACTCCGAGATTTATCCTTGAATTTTATCCCGAATACAGGATCGGATGATATTTCGCTTTGTTAGATTTATGAAGATTGTTGTATATTATAATGGTAAATTGAGGTATGCACATTGGCTGTACTGTGACATGAAAACCCGTTGGATATTATTTTATCGTTTTACAATGAACTAGCCATGATTATTTGTTTTAATGAATTTTAATTTAAATTTCATTGTAATTATTAGACCCCAGTTTGTGGATATTATGGTTTATCAGTATTAAATATGTGTATATACGAATGATTATAAATATTCTGGTATTGGAGTAATTTACTAAACTTCAATTAGGATTCCATGTTCTTTCCATGTTGCAAGTGGCAACTTTCATTTACCAATAGAGACCAATTAGGTGAGCTGGAAACTGCTCCGAGTGATTGAGTGTGTGAATTAGATTTCAAGCAACGTGGGTGCAGGTGATACTACCGTGTGCCCTGGGATGTTAATTTATGCCTAGCCCAAAACTCCGTTAATTACCTCTTGAATAACACGTCAAGGAACGTGTCTAAGAATACATCTTTGGCTTAATCGCGGGATTACCTTAATCCTAAGAGGACTACTTCGGTACAGCATTCATAACTGCCTCTGTTCGCCTTTTGTTTGCCACCCTTGTGCACTAAATGAATGTCGTTGCCACTTTGACAGCAAGACTAATACAATCTTTACGAATAAGTAGGTCACATTTGGATAAATGTGCATTGCAAATATTTCCAATTTCTTAGAGTTATCGTCTATGTATAAATGTATAGTTTCAACCAGGTCACTTTCTTGTTTGTCATGCCTTGTTTTCTTAATTTCTTTTATTAAAAGTTGGTAAAAAATATTTCCCGGATAAGAAGTTGAATTACTAGATTACTACTTTAGTAATTTCTGCTTATTGGTTCAATTAAATAAAGAAAAGTGTATACTGTTAGAAAACTTTTTAAACGAAAAAGTTGTTACGAAATTTTTCAAGCTCTACCGTGATTTTTGTTAATGAGGTATGTAAATTTATCAGTTTTTGAAAGTTTACTTTAGTTTTTTTACCAAAAAATAAATTAATGTTCTAGAAGGGTGCCTTCTTAATGGAAATGTATCGCTCTTTTCAATGATTTTTCAGAATTTCCCCAAAAATGTTTAGTTAAAGAGCTACGAGTACATTTATGACGAAAACCGAAGTTCGTTGAATAAACATAAAATATTGATTCAATTAATTAAGGTTTTAAGTTGAGATAAAAAGTCAGTGTCACGAGCGGGATTCGAACCCACGACCTTCGGCTTGATACGCCGCTACTCTACCACTTGAGCTATCATGACCTCGATCCACTAGGGCACTAGCTTCCCATCTCAACCCCACCTTTTGAATTTTTCAATGTGTCGTAGGTTCTAATCCCGCTCGTGACACTGACTTTTTTATCTCAACTAAAAACCTTAATTAATTGAATGATATTAATTGGTCAAGCGGACCTCGAAAAATAGTGAATAAAATATTGAATGACTGCGAAAGGGTTGAGAATCGAATCGTGATTCATACGTACTTTTTTGTTGCATTTGAGGTGTCAAAGCATCTGCCGACATTGGTCGTACGCGTAATTAATCACCCTGTATAAACAACAGAGGTCATCGAAACTGCAGCCATTTGAGCGTTTCGATCTGGTTACTGACTATGTTTTCACATGTATACTAGGTCTATATCCTTTTGGTCGTGTATCGCAGGTTGTCAACTATCAAATAGAAACGAAAAATATATGTACAGATAGAAGAGCGCATCCGACGAACCACCAGAACATCGCGGCCGACGGGAAGACCGCTCGCTCAATCCAGAACCCGAGCTGGGTGCTGTATCAAGACGACACACTGCAGGACACCAGGACTTTTAGTTGAGAGTCCAGCACCCACTCAGGAACCAGCAAACTACGGCAACCCGCTACGAGACCAACAGACCCTATACAAACATAGAAGTCTAATCACATTCTCACCTCCAGAGTACTCGATATTCGTTGGGGCGGGGTTAAACAACCCCTATCTTTCACGCTAATATATTACATTCATTTCAGTAAATGAACATAAACACAACACCTGATACAAACATAAAAATCTGTTCACATTCATTCCCCTGTGTACTTGAGATACCTCGAGCGAGGTCGATATTCCTACTCGTAACTTAGTTTTACTCCCCAGACGTTACACACTCACCACAGAGCACTCGACATGCCTCGGGGCTGTGTTAAACAACCTTTCACCCTATTAAATTATATTCGATCAGTCTATGTTCGAAGAAATTCGAGACCAGACTTCCAAAGCTTCCTTCACACTCCCGCGATCGTTGTTCTATACCGACGGAATTTGGATCGGCCATAGAGGATGCTCTGACCCTGACCACCTGTCCACGTTATATAAACAGGCTATGTCCACGTCTATATTTTAACAGCGAGGAACATAACTTAAATATTTAGGGCTATACTGAGACATCAAACTGACGTGGAATACACATAAAATACTCAAGCAACAAGCACTTATCAGCTGACGTTAACAAGTACGAAGATTTCTAGTTCCAAAATCTAATATGACTGTAAAGATTAAACTAAAAGGGTACAAAAAATTACTTCGACTTACCTGGACATACTGAGAGGAGCCGTGGGGTACCACCATACCATCTAGTATCAAGCTTTCCAATCCAAATTCCTCTGAAAGTTACTCCAAGCTCCTTATTATGTCTCAAACATCAATATCCACAATCACCTTCACATTCCCTTGATATTCCTACTCGTAACTTAGTTTTACTCCCCAGACGTTACACACTCACCCCAGAGCACTCGACATGCCTCAGGGCTGTGTTAAACAACCTTTCACCCTATTAAATTATATTCGATCAGTCTATGTTCGAAGAAATTCGAGACCAGACTTAAATTAAATAATGTTCGAAGAAATTCGAGACCAAACTTAAATTAAATAATGTTCGAAGAAATTCGAGACCAGAATTAAAAATTTAATTATGTCAACTTTAGGCAACTTCGAGATGGTTTTGTAATACCTATAGTTGTATCCAATCTGTACTAATATGTATTCATATTTTGTAATTAATGTAGGCCCTGAGGGTGGCCCTAAAATAGTTCGGAAGCTTAACAAATAACAATCCAATTTGTTTTTCATCCACTCGATCATACCGAGACCCCGATTATTTGTGAATAATAAAGAGATCATTATTTTCAAAACATGTTTGCTTTTAACTGTTCCATAGGTTTTTATCATCAGTTAGCTAGAACGAAATGAAAGTATTAGGCAACAGGAAAAACCAAAAAAACACTATAAATATGTGATATAGGTTCATCTTTTACATCATTTTTTCTTCCACCTTATTACCCCACATTCTATTATTGATCTTTTGTTCTTCTCCCTTTGTTTACTCAACAGGCAATAACTTCTCTAGATCGTCGTACGTACTGTAAAACCATTTCAATTTCTACCAATAAAAAACACCACTGAACATTAAATAGTTGAAATTTATCCTTTAACATTAAAAGCGAATTATTCTAACAAATAAATAACCAGCATGCGATGGAAGTTTACATGTAAAATTTAAATGTGTGTTTCTTAGTGGCTTGTTGTTTCATAATTTGTTCAAGAATGTGGTAGTTCAGAAAAAAAAACTTTTTTTGCCGATGGTTCGACCTTTATTCGGGTCATGTTCAGGGCATAAAGTTTGGTGCTACTCTTGTGGTGTCATACCGTTTTTGTGTGAGTGTTGTGAACTTTAAATTTATCTGCGTTTGAAACTGAAATTCCTTGAAGTGTCATGGGAAAGCGTGATTAACGAAAATACACTCGACAAACCAGGGAGAGATGTCCCAGTGTAATTTCGGAAATGTGTGCTTTCCCTACCACAACTTCAAATATTGACAATGATGTTTGATCGTCCGTATTACGGTTTGGGTACACTAGCATCAACAATACTCATTACCTAGAGGCAAGTATTACTCATTGCGACGAGTTTCATCGTTTTATACATTTATTTGTTTAAGTATTAATTATATATTTTTTAAGATTACATAATCCGTAGATATACAAATTTGTCTATAAAAATTACAGGAGCAACGAATCATGGCCGAGAATGGCAATACAAACGTACTTATTTGTGCCAGATTTCCACCCTACTATACTGACGTAGTGTATCGATCGTGGAAACACATTTTCTCACCATCTTCAATGGTTGGTCAGTTTTGTTTAGACAAGTTCCTTTTATAAGTGCATGAAAAGTGAAAGTCGTGTGATGGTGTTATTTCGTCCTGTGCTTGAAGGATTAAGTCTCGATTGATACAAACCATAATGATCGGAAACGACAGCAAATAATTCAACCTGGAAACCCATACTACCAATTCCATTCGGCACATCACTTTGCCATAACATGCAATATTAACGCAGTTTAGGTATTTGCTTATCGGGTTAATTTCTATCAAGGTTTAACTTGCGATATTGAACCTCATTCGAAACATCGTGTAATTGCTATCGGCATACTGTTTACCTCTATATCATCATGATACTTGAAATAAAGTTACACGGGAGAAATTGTCAAGTCTATATTCTTCGGAAAACTTACGTTCTAATATGAATATTTATACAGGTTTCGTGGGGAAAATGGTGAAAATAACCTTGCACACATGGAAGGTCCAGTATAGTATTTTATTTTTTTTAAATGTGAATCCTACCACATTTTTACACCTCACCCAGACCAATCCACATGACGAACAAATTCAACAGGACTTAGACTAACCTTTATCACTTTCTCCATCCCCTAAACCCTTCACTCCATCAGAAGTCAAATTTAACAGTCACCTCGCATTACAAAATCCCCAGGTCTTGATCTCATCACCACAAACTTCCTCCAACAGCTTCCCAAAGAAGTTATAATTTTTCTTACCACCGTTTACAACTCAGTCCTTAAAACGATTGTTGTTAATTATAAAACAATTCCTAAACCAAAAACACCTCAGTATGTATCTCTATATGTCATGTCGATCCATCAATTTGCTATCATTGCATGGGAAAATCCTTCAAAATCTCCTCTTGAAACACCTACATCCCTTCTTTGCAAACACCAATCCCATTAATTCGGATTCCGGCTACATCACTCTACCATCCCTCACTGTCACAGCGTGGTAGACATCATTGCATCTACTCTTGAACGAAAGGTATACTGCTTATTTTAGATGTTAGGCAACCCTTCGATCGAATTTGGGACCCGGGCTTTGTGTGGAAGCACATTGACATTCTTCCATTACCTTATTATAAAATTTTAACTGTCCGATAGGTACTTTCAAGTACGGGTAGAACATCTCCCCCATGCACTATGTGGAAGCGTGTGTTCCTCAAAGCAGCATCCTTGGTCCCATATCCACTCAGTATTCACGGCAGACATTCTTATCCTTCGGTTTGGAGGAAAAAAAAATATATATAGAATAAATCTCACTGCACGTTTGCCGTAACGAACTCAAGGGATAAGAACACTGAACTTGTGGAGTACCAAGTCCAAGGGCTTCGTCCTCTTCAGCCTTGTTACTTCTTCGCTGATATCCAACGCATGGAGAGCTTGCTCATTTTGATGACCGTGAAGCTTTTGCTCATGATTCACAGCGAAGCGTTGAATTGCAGCATCAACAGTTTCCACACGGAGGTCCCGATGTAGATTGTCGTTGCAAATGTACCATGGAGCATTCACAATGCTCCGTAGCACTTTGTTTTGAAACGTCTGTATCATCATTAGTTTTCTTGGTACAGCCCCAAGGCTGGATACCATAAGTCCATACAGGCTTTAGAACTTGCTGTTAAAGGAGCACCTCGCTGCATCCAATTCTCAATATCGACCAAGGAGACAGTACATTTTCCGAAATTTGATTTTTACTTCTTGACATTTTTTCTTAGCATGCTCTTTCCACTTTGACACCTAAGATCATACCCAAGTATTTTGGAGTATTTGCATATGGTACCCTAGCTGCATTCAGTTCTAATGGAATGGTGACAATCTTTCTATTGCTGAAGTTAACATGCACATATTTTGTCTCATATAATTGAATGCACCATCTTGCTGTCCACTTAGAAACCTTTGTGGGAGCTGTTTGAAGCTTGGCCGTTGCTTCTTCAACACTGTCTCCAGTAGCCAAGACGGCGGTATCACCCGCAAACGTAAACATTGTAGTCGAATCTTTTTTAGGCAAGTCACTCGTGAATAGAAGATATAGAAGAGAACCAAGGAAACTGCCCTGTGGCACTCCCGCTGATATCTTTCTTAGCGTTGAATACCCATCATCATGTCTAATTCTGAGCTCCTCTCAGCCAGGTATGACAAGAATACATATTATTGCCACACGTTAATTTTACAATGATAGAAATTTTAGATTCAATCAAAGTTTTGTACTCATTCAAAGTGTTTGTTTTCTGTGTAGATGTGTCATTACTGTGTGACACATCTACAGAGAAACTTTATTGAACTATTGAATCTAAAATTTCTATCATTGTAAAAATTCATTTTTTCATACCTTACATGTATTTGTACAATTTAATCAATGTTTATAAATCCTAAGCCTTGAAGATGATTTCAGTAAAGATCCAAACGTTGGTACGATATAGGAAATGTTTTTCTAAACCTACGCCACACCAGACTGCATCTCATGATCTCTAACTAGCATTGACTAACGGTCACTGAACACCTCACACACTAAAATTAGAGTAAAAGTAATGAATAGTATTAACGTTCACTAAATCCTACCCACTGCTTATAAGGTGATCACGAAATTGATCCCAGTTTGTAAATGCTGTCACTAATCTGGCAGGCACAACTTTCAAAACGATGCTCTTGCTGAGAGTAAGAATTATGGCTGAGTGATCAGACATAAGATTATCACTACCACTGACATGTATGTAAGAGCCAGAAATATCTCTAACAGCGAAGAAGTCAATGAGATCAGCTGACCAGTATGTAGGAGTTCCCGTAGAGTGAAAACCACAATGCATCCTTCTTCCAGCACCATAAAGCGCCAGGCCTTTCCTAGTTGTTAATCGAGAGCCCCAATGGCTGTACTTTGCATTGAAGTCCTCTCCAAGTACAAAAGTTTCACACAGACACTCAAATAGATCTATGAAGTCCTCCTCTCCAAGGTTTTATCGAGGTGGGCAGTATATCGCCGAGATGGTACAATGTAGCTATTTGCATACATTCATTTTCTACCTTCGGTTGTTCATAAATATAAATAGAATTGTTGCCACCTTGCCTGCAAGGCGGTAAAGGTCGGCAAAAACAGGCTGAAAAAAAAACCATTTCTAATTCTATGAAAAAGTTAATGAAACATATTGTATTCTACTATGCCTCATATATGTGCATCGTAGAAAAAATATCGATACGTTTACCCTAAACGAATCTAATCAAACCTAACCGCAATATTAATGGTAACCATACCTAACCTCTCTACAAACCTAATCTAATGGAATAAGCAGAAATTGCAAATATAAACATTTACTTACAATAATGGAACTTTTGGAAATTTCCCAGCTGATAGTAAAGCGAGATTTAAACACGTCTGTATATCCGTTGTATATCATAAATGTAGCCCCCTTAGTTTCAATTTTTAATTATTGTTTGAAATAATTTAAATAAGACGATTTTATTATTATATTATCGCGATTCCTATAGGCATGTGGGTCTTTAGTCGTGGCAGTGACGCTCTGCAAGTAAAGAATAAAACGGCAATTTATGCCGGTGAAGTATTGACCAACGACGCCGTAACTTTTAGAAATTGGTTTACAATACGTTGAAAAATTAAAGCAGTGAAATTTGACTAAAAATTATTTATTTAACCTCTCATTACAATACTGCTCCAAATTGTTGATTCTGCAAATGGATTTACTTCCCTCACATCATAGAATTCAGGCTAAAGCTGCGGTTAGGGGTGGTCTGGTTTCTGGTCCATGGCGTTTGAGTTTCTAAAAACGACTTGAATCATCTCCTTTTCTTCCCTTTTCCTTTTCTTTTCATCGTTCCTTGTACCTTTCATCTCTTTCTGCTTTTCTTTAATAATGTTATTTCATCTTTCTATTAACAAATAATTTATATATATCCATACATACTTATACATATATAACGATGAAGAAAAATTGTTTATTATCCAATGTAAATATATTATACATGAATATGTTACATATTAAAAAAAATTACGACCTCAGGTCCTTTAAGATATATTATATACAAACAATAAATATATATATATGCATATGTGGTCGTAATTTTGTTTAATAGGTAACATATTCATGTATAATATATTTACATTGGATAATAAACAATTTTTCTTCTTCATCTTCTATATAATCACCGTAAAATTTGACAAATAATTCAATAATATGCTCTAGATGTTTAAATAATAAGTTGTGTGATCATTCGGACCGTTTTAAAAGCTATTCTGTTTCCAGCCTCGTTCTCTCTTACCCATAAGAATTTTGGCCGTTAATCTCGCCCGTCAACAGCCAATTTGTTGGACCGATCAGAATTAAACGATCTTGTTTTAGTTGAGCTTAAAGTGGAAACTGTCAGAGTAAGTAACACTTCGTTCATGCCATATCGTGCACTTTTGTCCGTGCCGTGCCGAACAGAATAACTCATAAATTGTTCACAAACTAGGGCTCGCGAAATTCTATTTTCCTCCAAGAAAAAAGGACAGCTACCGTAGTTGAAATATCGACGATCAGTAAAATCTGTCCCTACAATGAATGATAGAATTAACAGACTTAATTCAGACAGTATATACCAGTCAAACAAAAATGTCTATCTATTTGCAAATATACACAGAAAATATTTGGAAAAGTGATGTAAAGAAAAATTCTTTTAATCAATTGATCATATTTCGTATTATTTTCCAAATAAATTATGTAAAATCAAATAATAAAGTAAATCATAGTGCATATTAAATAAAAGAGTTAATAAAATCAATGAGTAAAATCTAATCAACGTTTATGGTGTGTGATAAACGTTTATGATATGTAGTGATTTGAACGTTTGTGCTACACTCGGCGTTAATGGGAAGATTATTATGTACATATACGTTTACCGGTCATAATTGATCATATTAATTATTTCAATTAATTATTCTTTTTATCTAAGGTCTTGATTGAGATGAAAAAGTTAGTGTCACGAGTGAGATTCGAACCCACGACCTTCGGCTAAATACGCCACTGCTCTAACCAGTTGAGCTATCGTGACAAGTGGGTAGAGCAGTGGCGTATTGAGCCGAAGGTCGTGGGTTCGAATCCTGCTCGTGGCACTAGCTTTTTTAACTCAATCAAGACGTTAAATAAAAAGAATAATTAATTATAATAATAAGTGCGCAGTCTTACTTGTCTATTGAATAAATTTCTGTTTAAATTGTTCAAAACATCTTCCCCTCATAACCATTGAATAATGCGATAATGTGATTATTTCCTCCATAGAATCGTAGTATGTTGTGACGTGACCGCCTACATCTGAGAGGGCGCCGGGGCCATGTGTATAAATTTTTAATGTTATACACACCTAATCGGATTTCGTAAATCCATTCGGAGCATTATCGAATTTCCCTAAGGGTAACCGGACAACATTAGCCAGTGAGCTGATAGTATTTGTAGGGAGAAGTGCTGGGTGTGCAAGGGGTCAAAATGATGTTTCCTCAAATATTTGTTTTCCAAGGGCTGAGTAAGTTTCCAATAGAGAGCCATTGGAGGGGGTGAAGCCCTTCTCAACCAAGGAAAAGTGTGGTTGATGCTTTCCTTCTGTCAATAGATCCAATGATCACACGTCTAGAAAAAGATTTATTAATCCAGCGTTTATATATAAGTAATAGACTTTACAATATATTTGTTTTAACAAAACAATTTTTCCTTGTGGCAGTAAAGGGAAAACTTAATTGTTGACGGCCTGGATAAGCTTACAAAGACCTTAAAGTCTTATGATAATAACAAACAGGAAAAGAAGTTTTGTCCTGAAGAGAAGTAAACTTGTTGGCAAGCAGGATCTCTTTTTTACAAGAATAATATTTTAAAACTCGCCCACGGGTTCGTTAGATGTTTACACCAAGGACAATAAATTTAACCCTCAGAAAGAAATCTGTTTAGCATCAAAACAATACTTCAAAGGGAATTTGCTGTTTTTAATCTTACTAAAACCCGTTGCAAAAGCATCCAATTGCTCTTGGAAGAACCAAATTACAAGAATATAACTCGTACTCATTTGCAATAATTACACCTTATCATAAAATTTAAAAAAATATCGATATTTCTTGGAGCAAAAAGTATAAACAATATAAATAAATAAATAATAAATAAACAGACAATAAAAATCAAATAATATTGGGTTGTCCGGAAAATAATGCAGGATTTTAAGTTTTCATTAAAAAAAATCTATATAAAATATTCTGTTTACGTTTACAGGATTACTCATTTGNGGGAAATTATTTTGATTAAAGAACATTGCTTTAAAGTAACTAGTTTCTTTTTTTTTTGTTTAATACCAAAATCCTGCATTATTTTCCGGACAACCCAATAATAAAAATAAATAATAAAGACGAACAACGAAATCAATTGGTATTCTTAGCGCTGAGGCTCTGATAAATGCTGAGATAGTACTTGTACCTACCTTGTTTTTGGTTTTCACATGTTAATTATTAAAAATAAATATCCCTGGTAAATTATTTAGTTTTGCTAATGACACAGCTTTCTCATGTAGTGTCATCAATTTATTAAACTTAAATAACTCTATAAATATTGAAATAGCTTCATTTAAAAAATGGTTGGATAAAAACGTTCCTCTGTTAAATTTAAATAAAGCTTCTCTCATAAAATTCTCCGTATATAAAAAAAAGTTTATTAGTCAAAATAATATAAAAATCTAGGATTCATATTTGACTACAGGCTTAAATTTGACCTACACATTGACTCCTTAAAATAGAAAATTAGAAAACTCTTCTATAAATTTAAAATTGAAAGAACCATTTTGAAACCAAATCTCTTAAAGACTATTTATGATTACTTGCTCTATCTTTTTTAACTTTTGATATAGCCTGGAATGGAACTGTTGCAACGGAACTAAATAAGATATAAATAATTCAAAATTCTCTATTAAAAATAATATTGAATAAAAAATAGAAAATACAGCATTATTCAGTTATTTAAAGATCTCAAAGTACTGGATGTTATTCAGTTATTTATCAAATGTTCTTGCAATCACTCATTCAAAAACAAAATTATATCACAATCGCATGATGGTACGGTAAGATGTAATACCACTATAAACCCCCAGTCACCCGTTCTGAAATAAAATATATCCTGACTCGATTGTCCAAGCACAAGGCCCCAGGCTTTGATCTCATCTCAGCCAAAATCCTCCGAGAGGTAAGAAAGCGATCATACTACTCGCTTACCTTTACAACAGTATACTCCGCACCACCCACTTTCAACTGCTGTGGAAATACTCTAATATTAGGTTTCCAAAACCCGATAAACTCTCCAATAATGCTTATTCCTACCGTCCAATCAGTCTACTCCCCACTCTTTTCAAAAATATTTGAGAAGATCCTCCTCAAACGATTAATACCGAAAATCAATTCATTCGAACACTCACGTATAAGGCTCAAAGATAGCAAAATCACCCTCCGAAGGAAAACCACGCATACAATCTTTCTCAATAATACTCCCAACCCAAAAACAGATTGCGTCACTACCTTGGATTCCATCTAGACTCAAGTCTAACCTAGAACCGACAGGCACTAAACGAACGTTTCGGACTGATCTGCAGACTACTGTCACGCAAATCTAACGTTTCAATGCAAAGCAAACTGACAATTTACAAAAAAATATTAAAACCAATCTGGACGTACGGAATGTGGGGAATTGTCAAATCTTCCAAAGAATACAGTCCTTTCAATTCAAACTCCTCAGATTCTTAGCCAACACTCCTACGGTAGTAACTCTCCAACACCCTTCGCAACGACCTGAAAATCCCATTCGTGTAAAAAATAATTTCCAAAACATTATCCACTTTGCGGTGACCTCGATGACACATTCTCACAATAATATTGTGAACTACTGGTTCAACATGATGACTTTCCATGGGTAACTAGAATACAACCGGATTGGTATTTGTTTTCAAAATGAATAATCTTCATGTTTACTATTCTTAAGTAAACCCGTACCTAAAAATGAGGATTAACATTTGTTTGTTTTTGCTTTATATTTTCTATTTTGTTTGATCAAACTAATAAGAATATATCGGTTAATTTAATTAAAATTAATATAATAAGAATAAATTACAAATATCCATATTCATTTGTGAGCAGTTTATACACTATATTGTATAATATTGTACTTGTAATATTGTACACCTATATTGTAAAATGTTTTTTCTGAAATTGTACAGCAAAATAAAAATTATAAATAAAAATATAAATATATGAAAATGCATGTTCAACAAAGAAAATTTCTGGATGACACTTAGGTTGATATGCTATTTTTCATACCTATAAGTACATACTATTTTGGCGATTTTCATCTATAAAACCGTGTTTTGGTTATTATAATCCATCAAGTAATTACTAGTTTTCCTAGTAAACTTCCATTATTGGTTTTATGACATGATTTATATCATAACAGTTTTTAGCCACTGTACTTGGATTTTGCAGAAAACTTGATCAAGAAAGCAGGAAACCTTTTGTTCTTTTCAATTTATTTAAACTTATTATTTTACTTCGGTTAAATAATTCAATACCATTATAAAATATTTCATTTAAAAACATTTTTTTTCTGGGGCATCCGACAGCAAGGTCATTTCAGCCCCGAGCGGAAGTAAAATATTGCAGCACACATACTCAATACACCGTCTCACCCCTAAAAACGTTATTACAATTCATTATATTTAGTGGTCTATTAACCAAATCACTTCTGTCAATTAATTAATCTTTTTATGTAAGGTTTTTGGTAGAAATGAAAAATGGCAAAAAAGGGGACCAACAAGGAGTGGAACCTTTACTAAATTTTGCTTTTTATTTCGATATCCACCTATATTTGGAAAATTTTTCTCGCGAGTCGATGAATTTCTTCTACGATTTGTCCTTTTACCTCTGACATGTTTGTTATATGGGTACCAATGATGACATGATCAATATCGCTGTGATATTGGATTTTATACTATTAGTTAGTTTATTCTCAATAAATTAAAAACAAAAAATTCAATTCACCGGTGATTGTCTTCTATCGCTCGTTTATGGTTAATGGTGGAAAGTTAAAAATTTTAACTAAATAGTTCGTTGCCTGTATCCTTTCATTGTCAAATATTTTTGTTAAGCTGTTCCAAGCTTGGTGATATTCCGAAGCAATTAATGGAATTGAAGATATTGCTTGCAAGGCAGATCCAGATAGGGATGATTTTAAATAATGAAACTTTCTAATGTCATCGATGTCAAAATTCTTATGTATTAGAGAAAGAAATGTATCTCTGAAGGAAGGCCAACAATTTATATCTCCATTGAAATTTGGAAGCTTTATTGAGAGTAGTTTTGTCTCTTTTGAAGTTGTTCTATGAGTTTCATTTGAAACATTTGAGTTTTCAGAAAGGTTAAACGATAGGATCTCGTAATAGCTTTCTCTGGTGTCCTTCTTTAATTGATCCAACTCATCTGTTTCTAATCCCAAATGTTTCCTTATCTTCAGGGCTTTAGACATGGTATCGAGGAAGCGTTCGAAAGTGGTATCAATCTTAGATATGCGAGCCTTAAGTTTGCCTAAACGCTTGTTGTCTGATGTCTGCTTCAACGATAAAGTAAGCCTTTCGGTTTCCGTGATATCCTCAGACAAATCACATAACTCGTTAGTATGGCATTCAAGGTCTATCTGCAGGGTTTCGGTTTTGGACATTTTTTATTTTTATGGTAATGGACGAAAAGGTTATTAGAAACTCTCTCCAAACTTACTCAAGAAAGAAAAGAAAACCAGAGGACCAAAATAAATAGGTAGCTGTTCAAATCCGGCCCGTGTGGACCAAAAAATGTTGGCGGGAGGGGCTTTACTGCAATTATTAGCGTACCTCCCAATCCGTTTCCAGGAATTTGAATGTAGGGTTTCTTTACTTGAAGGTGAATTGAAGGAGATAATCTAGTAAAAAAATTTAATTTATAAACAATCAATACTATAATTGTACTTGTACATAAAATTGTAATGTTGTTACATTTACAACTAAATTCTTAAACACAAACAATTGGCCAGGGGAATACGAAACTTAACAAAGTAAATTAATTACAACATTATTAAAAGCTAAAACAGAAGTTTTTTGTTTGTTTGTTTACTCAGCTGATGGTTTGAGGTAGGTAGCAAATCTTCATCTGTTTGAACTGGTTCAGATCGAGGTAGCGGTAGGTATCGAGGTCAGATTCAGATGGTCGGGGATCAGGTGACGTGCGTGATGCCTTCGCCGAGGTTATCAGGTTTTTCCAATAGGTGTTCACTTCGCGACAAACAGTTAATAGGTTAGGGAACGGAACGAAAACAGCGTAGGTGCGCACAGATCAAAGGTTCGATAAACACTGCCACTGCCTCCAAGCGAAAAAACGGGCCTACTAGATATTGTTTGTTTGCAGAGCCAACCGTATTTTAATGCCACTTATATCACTTATATTAAATCTATGATTGTTTTAACACATGTTGAAAATAAATATATAAACAAAACGGAACAAAATAATAATTACATTTAAATAAATCTAATACTAAACAAATACATTTTTTAGTTCTTAAAACTATTTATTCCGGCGCAAACAGAGTTGTTCGGAAAATAATGCAGGTGAATGGTTATAAAATATCGCTCTCAATACACTTCTCCCAATGTGATGGCAGCTTCTCTATACTCTCTCAATAGAATTTTGAGTCTTCATTATTACCAAATTCTGTAAACGCATTCTCTACTGACTTTTGTTCAATAAATTTTTATGTTGTAAAACGTCACCCAGGTGTCTGAAAAATGGAAGTCGGCAGGCGAGAGGTCTGAAGAATAGGAAGAGTGAGGCAGAAGCACCTTAGAAGCATATAACCAACAACCAGTTTTTGTGTTGTCAATGTGAGATATGGGGTCAAGCGTTGTCGTCGCTGGGTCGCTTTTTCCGATTAACCAAAGATGGCTTCAATAATGCCCATTTTTGGGGCATTGCTTCAATGAGAGCAATACATTCCGGCATTTATTGTTTCACCACGATTCACGAAGCTGTTGTAAGTCAGCCCAAATGAAGCCCACAACTATCCACTGCCCAGAACGTCTGCTGTTATGGCAGAGAATCCACTCTTTATCACAAGTAATAATTCAATCCAGAAAAGGTTCGTTTCTATTTCGGCAAAGAAGTGATGTGCAAACTTCATAATGATGATCTCTTTTGACGGTCGTATGATGTATGAGAAACCCAACTTTCAAGCTTTTTTACCTTTCCAATTATTGCTTTAAGGTGATAAGCGACAGATGATTTGCTAACTGAAAGATTCTTCTCGCAAGTTCTCGAACAGTTGTTCTAGGATTTTCTTAGGCCAAAGCTCGCAGAACATCATCACCTAGGGAAGAAATCCTTCCATGTCTGAACGGTGCTCTCACTCACACTGCCATCGCTCCGGACATCGTGAATGTTTCTGGCCGTTTGGGCACCGTTCCGACCACGGTTAAACTCCTGAAACGAAATTACGCGAAAATCACACGTTGGCACTTGGGAAAGACTGAATTATTACGAAATGCTACTGAGGTAAACAAACATTTTTGTTTGAAAGAGGATTAAAAAATGTTGACATTCCTTCAAAAGATAATCCATCACACGTAAACAGTTTATTACATAAGGGTAATTGACAGAAAACACTAAAACTTGCATTATTTGCCGAATAACACAATAAATGTATGATTTTAGCCGATATTAGGAAAATGAATGCAAAAGATGAATTAGCCAACATCTAAGATTAACTGGGTCTACCAAATCTCTTCGGAATTCTGTACGGGAGTTGGGTAAATATTCTATTGGACGGAATCCGTTTTGTCGGTAGAGTGGATTATTTTGTGACGAGAATATGGAAGAGGTTCAAACTTCCTAATAAGTGGCCTAATTTGACGCAAAAAAAGAAGAACGTCAAATAAGCTAAGCTTAAATAAAAGTATGATTTATCTTCAATAACAACTACCAAAAGGCATACAGGAAAATAAAGCGAAGTCACATTCATAGAGAAAGAAATGTGCAAACTAACAACTTAGGGTTGAAACGAGTGGAAAATTGCTAAAAAAAATCGACTGTCTAACCTACTAGATAAAATCGCTACGTACACAATAGAATGCGTATGCTCAGACGAAGGAAACTCAACTACACGAGTCATCTCACACAAAACCATCAAAAACTTCTCAGTAATGTACATAGTCCAGTACATACTCCAAACTACTACATGTTCTAAAAGTACGAAAAATTTACACATCCGAAGACTAGAAAATCAGACAGAAAATACAAATATATATTTAATACTAAAAACTCATAAACCCACAAATTAACGCCAGTTCATGAATATAGTTTACACCATTCAAAACAGCCTATTAAAAAAAAAGAACCATCGATAAAAAAAAAAGAACGGCCAAAACAGTGAAAAATAAAAACTATTTATTCTCTCAAAGACATTGAACACATAAGCACCTATTTCCCCAGGATTCAGAGAATCTTAAAGAAACAAAAATTACTCAGACGCAACACTGAAGATAGCGAACGTATTTGACCAGTTTCATATTATAGTAAACTAACCAGCTTCAATAAAAATTCATTTCTACAGTTCTGTACTAAGTTAAATAACACGGCACACCACCAGACTATAATATTCAGTCACGTCAAGCAAGATATATCCATGATAATTAATTGAACGACCCCGGTTTTATGGCGGAATTCAGTTTTATAATGAACCAGGGGAGAGACTAATTAGATGCCACTGGCTGTTACCAGACATAATAGTAACGGAACAAGTAAATTTCATTATACAAGGATGATTGATGGCTTTATCCGTTTGGCTTGTTCCGCCTTCTAAACCACTCTGTTGAATCTAATAGACATTATTAGTCTGCATATGAAATTCAAAATTGTCTAAAGCTATTGTATATTATGTCTAAACAGAAAATGACAACAAAAAGAAGTATAGAAACAGACATGGGGGCACTTTTTCCTAGTTAACGGTTTATACAGGGTTTCAACATACTCAAAAAAAGAAAAGAACGCCAGTTATTACAATTTTACTAATCTACTATACGTCAATCGTGGACATGCACGACGATATTTTGGTTGATAGGTTAATTAAACCCGCGCAGCTCCATTAATTCTCGTCAATTCTACTTCGTTTTTTAATCGTGTATTGTTATAAAATGTAAAAAATGAATAAACATGTATTTTTTTAAAATAGATTTGACATAATACACCGGATAGAAAACAATACACGCTTACGGATTGACGGTACCATTTTAGGGTTTTTTTTTAGATTGAGTTTTTTTCGAGAAAACAAGGGGTGACACTAGTAACTCTAGAAATAACTTGGTGTGTTAATTTGCCGATACTAACGTCGCTTACAATAGGGGTATTCACGATCTTTGTGTTAACCCTGATGACTCTGTTAGGTTGTGTTAGATCGAGAAAAATGATGACGTAGACCTGTAACAATCGGCTAGTTAACATTGCTGGATCTAACAGGCCAGGGCCAATATTAGATGTTAGGTCGAAAATGGAGTCTATTGCTATTCGTTAAGGCGTAGGTAACCAACATGGCAGCCACGAATTTAACATCTGTTTTGTTTATACGTATGTTATACGTTATTTACGTTTATACGTTATTTAACACGTATGTTTATTCTTAAATGGGCATTAATTAAATCAGACCAATACGTTTCTTTTGTTAATTTCTGACCTGACCTTATATTCTCATCCTTTTCTACTCACCTATCCTATAAAGTTGTAGGCCACGGGTGCTCAAACTTGAACTGCTGGCGATCTACCTCAATATTTTTAGACTACTTACGATCGACTCTGAGAGGCTGCAAGTGTGTGTGATGCAGGGTTGTCGTACATACACGATACACCCTACCTACCTAGGTAGGGTGTACCGTAGCATATATAGATATTAGCTTTCTGCACAATATAGGTACATTATTTTAGTCAAGGTTTGGGTTAGGTTTAGTTAGGTTCTTCTCTACAATATCAATGAAAAAACTCATAGTTATTCAAAATTGCGAGTTTATTGGTTGTTACAAAACAAAAGAGTTACATATGGTGTTAAACTTAACTAAGGAGT
>NW_019392753.1:0-113846 GCF_000648675.2 Cimex lectularius | reverse complement strand
GATACGTTTTAGATTTCACTGCACTCATTTTCCACTATTTAATAATAAACTTTGTATCGACGTAGTATCGCCATCAAGTTACAATTCAGAATGACTCCAATTCCTGCAGGCACAACATTTATATCGGCGTGAACGAAAGTCTCGAATGTTCCCGTCAAACGCGCCGCCCGAAACTAGACTGTACTGTCTCTCGTTGTTTCTAGACTAGACTGTACTGTCTACTAGTCTAGAAACAACGCGGCTTTTCTTTGACAAGTGCCGCGCGTTCCTTTGATAAAGCCACCTTTTGCCGCAAGCAGTGTTATTTTATTACGTAATACATTTTTGTAGTTTAGTTACCTACCTACTTATTAAAAATTTTTTTCTTCTCGAGATCTACTCAAAAAGCACTCGCGATCGACTGGTCGATCGCGATCGACCGTTTGAGCACCCCTGTTGTAGGCTGTTAGACGTTACGATACAAATTAGGTATGTCGGCACGAATTGAGGCGTGTCATTTATAGTATCTTTCAAGTGCATAGACAGCATTTTGAATGAAATGACTTCTGGCATCTAACAATTTAACACAAAATAAAATCAAAACAAACAACAACAATGGACTTATAGCTGTATTTTTAGTTCTACTAATCGCCACACTCAGCATTGCGTACAGATTAACGTTTAATATGCTAAGAAAAGAAGGACGCGATCACGATCTTACTGGACATTTCTCTATTCCAGTTAACACGAGTTAACATCTTACAAGCATTGTGAATACCCCCATTATTTGTTTGTTATATGAAAGGCATTTGCGGAGTAAACATATCATTATAAATCACATTTGACCAAAAAACCAAGGGTAAAAGTTTTTCTTGTGATGACGGATCTTTGATGTAGCAAAGGCGTGAGGGGTGTACCACAGGGCAGGGTGTTTGGACCAATCCTCTTTATCCATTAGGCCGGAAATTTCCGGACTACACCTTCCGCTTTATACCATCTACATTCTTTGGTTCTTTATTCAATAAATTTTTTTTCTTTTCTTTTTCTTCTATTCCATTACGACTTCTACAAAGCTGGTCTATATCCTAGACTTGGATAAAGAAGAGAGGTTACAACAGAAATGAAAATATCATTGTTCCGTATTAATTTAAAAATAAACAGTTACATGTTATAATAGTAGTAATAATGCCTAATAAATAATTAGGATTATTCTATCACAAAGAGATTTGTTTTTAGACACAATATTCAGATTCAAGTTTATCCGTTTGTGAGTAAAACAGAAGAAAATGTTTAAACCAAAAGTAAAATAATTTTGGACCAATTCTAGCTCATGAATTATAACGAGGAAAATGAAATATGAAAAGGAAGAATGCGTTTATCTTTATTTAGGAATATCCATCTAATAAGGAAATCCGATCAAGAATAAAAATGATAAACGTTAAGCACAAAGGATTGTTGGATTTGGACGTCTATTGTTAAGTAAATTGGAGAAGGACAAGAGCCTCGGTCTCTATAAAAGGCCCTGAGGCTTATCGGCTCTTAGAAGAAATACGAAGAAGTTGAAGTGTTTTCTCTTCTGAAGCGGGCGAATTTCCGTTCCCAAGGTGTACGCGGGATACGTGCTGGAAAGGGGGAAGACAATCTTGCCAGCGGGGGCGGTTATCTTTTAAACCTCTTAAACGAACAATTCTCTTTTATTCGAACAAAACGCCCTTTCGGATTTGCAGTAAATGCTAAATAGCATCTCCCATGTTTACCTTTAAGAATTTTTCTTTTTTGTTTGGGTGGAAAGGTATTTTCTCAACGATAATAGTTTCTCGCTCTTTTCAAACATTTACATTGATAATTGACTTCATAATCTTCCATTATACACTGATGGCCAAATTTAACGCAACCCTCAATTTATTTAATTTAAAATTAAATCCATTACCGTTGTACATTAGTTACTATCTATGTCTATGTACAGCTATCGATATCGATGTCAAAACAAACCAGTAAATAATGATTTGTTTACTTCCATTGTTTCCTTTTGTATCGATGAAATCCGCTTAAATTGAAGCGACGAGTAGGACGGCAAAACCCAGGCCGTAACACCCTAGAAGAGCTGGAAACGGCTGTTGTTGCTGAATGGGAAAGAATTCCTCTGGATTTTAACAGAAATTTTGACAAGGAATGCAAAGCCGTTTAACGGACGTGATTCGTGCCAAAGGTAGAAATACTCGGTATTAAAGAGGACAAAAAGTTTTTTTTTTTTACATGTTTATTTACTTATGTTTGAATTATCTGTATTTTCGTTCTTTACTCAACAATTATTAGAAGTATGTCATAAACATTTTCTTTTTAAATGGTTAATTTTCAATCAATCCTATTTTTGGGCAATTTTTTAAAATTTATTTGTTACCTTTACATGATCATATACTATACAAATGTATGTACATGATTAATGTATCACAAAACACTAGCAGTAATGCCAGTAATGCACCGGTTGAACACATGCTTTGAGGAGTCAGCCATTACTGGCACTCGATATATATGATTAGGTGTCAAGGAAGTCCGAGACCATCGTCGGTTGAGGCGATGGATATTGGAATGCTTGGCAGTACCCCACAGTTCCATTCCGTATGTCCATATTGGTCTTAGTAAAGTCTTGTACAGTGTTAGCTTTGTCTTAGTTGTCAAAGTCGATTTCGATCTTACAAGTTTTCGTAGTAGTCCAAATCTTGTAATAAGTTGCTGTGTTTTAGGTCTTGTGTGGGGATTCCACTTCTGTCTGCTGTCGAGATATAGTCCCAGGGATTTGAATTAACTGGAAACTGGTATCCCTTTGTTGTATGTACAATGGAGGGCAGGCAGCTTTTTCAGCATAAAAGTACACTGAGTAGTTTTTCTTCGTTCTGTCTTGTCCTCCATTGTTTACACCAGTCTTCTATGAGCTCAAGGTGTTCCTAGATGCAGGAGGTAGCTTGGATAGAATTCGAGTTAGAGGATAGGATTGTGGTGTCGTCCGCGTAGTTGGTGATAATAGTGTTAAGATGTGTTGGTAAGTCAGCAGAATAACTGATGTAAAGGATAGGAACAAGGCAAAAAAATTCATCTTGTAAGTGAGCTCTTAAGTGTACAAATTTCTTAGAATTTGATAAACCTCCATTTTTATCAACGCTTACGCTGAATAATGAATAACTTTTAAATTGCTAACTTTGAAGAACAAGAAATTATCTCAGTGTTCAATTTTGCCATCAAAGATAGGAATAGATAATGGAGATAAGCAAGAAATTCGATAGTCAGAAGTGTTTACATTTGTTTGACATCACTGCCTTTTGATTTTAAAAGGGCTTGATAGTTGCCTCGGACGGCTTAGAACATGTCATCGAAACTATCCTGAACGGTGGTAGTGGAAAGATGAGCAGTTTCATCGGGCAATTGGCTGTAAAGTAATATAATTTCGTCTTGAAATTCTTCAAGTTTCTTGTCAATATCGTTCAGGCTTTTATATTGGGGCTCGAAATGTACAAGTCGATCACCTGTAAAATTTATTGAATTCGCGCACATTTTTTACAGGGCGGCAAAAAGGTTTTCTCTCTTTCTTTTTTAATATTCTAGCCTCCTTAGTATATCCTTAATCTCAGACATGTTGATGAACTGAGATATAAGTGAAAATGACCAACTTTTAAATTGTTAACTTTGAAGAACAAGAAATTTAAACAGTTAATGCATAGACGTTTAAGTAACTTGTTATTAATGAGGAAGCTGGTGTGAAATACAACGTTGAAGTGAGCGTGTTTGGCACTTAAGGAATAAAACGTAACGGAATCAAAATAAACTTTAATAAACGCAAGAGATTTACTGGGATGATAAATTGGAATGCTTTAGAGTTCGTTAAAAGGAACGTAATTGAGGATGATTTAATTTTGAACAAATTTTTCAAACACATTTTTCTAATAGGACAGATTCTATAAGGTGTAACTTTTCCAATGTAAACCTCGTTTGTGAAAAACAGGGGGCATGATAAACAGCGAGAGGGAGATTTCCCGGTACAAAATTCTCTGCTGTTGGATCAGTACGTTGAGTATGCCGTATTACAACTGGCTCTCTTATCTATTGGCACAACGTAATTTGCGGTTCAAATTTGAGAAAATTATCAGTGCCCGAGAGGATCAAAATTATGTTTGCACATAATAAAACAAGGGAAAACAAATAAATTAATAAATATAGTGAAAACGAGAAAATGTAAATTATGTTAAATGCGAAGGACAAAAAAAAGGGGGAACAACTTTAAAAAAGCAATGGGGATATATATATCCCATTTTTTCTTTTTTCTTTGTTCCCCTTTTCCCCTTTTCTTGTCCTCCGCATTTAAAGTATATATAAATATATATAGCTATATATGTATATATATGGCAGGCTGAACAGTACATATATTGAATACGCCTTAAGTTATCAAAAGCCAAGTGATAGTATAGTAATTAGTAGGATAGTATAATCAGAATTTTTAATTGATTGTTGTAACGTAGTAGGAATAAATAAAAATAATATACCATAAAGCAATTACTGAATACACTGTAAAAATAAATTTAATAAATGTTTTAATGAAAGCTAGCTTACACACATTCTACCTATTATTAGATATTATTACTTAAGTTTTTTAGTTATGTATATGTGTATTTTATGTGTTAATTATACTCTTTAGTTGACAGCCTGTAGTACAAATGAGAGAGAGTAACATTTATGAATACCGACGTACAAAATATAAAAATATAAAAGCAGAGAGTCAGGATACCGTCAGATCGAGACGCTCAAAGGCTGTAGGCTGAAAAACGCATGAAAGATCAGGAAAAGAAGTAAAAACAAGCACAGGGCCGGCGATGGCCTCAGCTGTTTGCCCCTAACTTCCCACGTTATTATTATTTAAGGATATTCAGCCACACAGTTTTTACAGAAAGCTCTCTTGTAATATGACAGCAAAAGAATGAACCATCTCTCACTCTCTCTCTCTCTCTCCCTCTCTCTCTCTCTCTCTCTCTCTGCTGGTCCCCGCTTTAAACGCTAGCTTTTCGAGTTTCTCAAGTGGCCTGGAAGAAAGTTTTAATCACTCCCGGTGGCATGCCCCAAGGATACAACGATGTTAGCTCAAACGGCTTGGTAATAATTTAGGGCGTCATAATTATACCTCTATGTCATAACTCAGGACAACGGACAAACGGGTTTATCGTCATCTCCACCTTGTCCGGTAACCCTATAACGGGAAGGATCGACATCGGTCAGATTTCAGTTTCCCGATCAAACACGCCGAATTAATGATAACATCAAACGCTCCATTAGAACGCGAATTCCTCGCAACTAATTTATTGCTCGATAAACTTTAGATTTGATACTGAGTTTGCTTTTCAGTGAGATTAGCGTACTAATATTATCAATATTTCTACGATTGAATCTGGTTTGAAAGTTTGGCGAAAAAACCATTTCTTCTTTGAAATAATCGTTATTGAAGTAAAACCAAATGATATAGTATATAACGAAAGATATGACAGCACTCGTTTAATCAGTGAAAATATTAAAAAAAGTTCATTAAATTCACTAATTTCGTGGTCCGCTTGACCAATTAATACATTACAATTAATTAAGGTTTTTAGTTGAGATGAAAAAAAGTTAATGGCACGAGAGGGATTCGAACCCACGACCTTCGGCTTGATACGCCGCTGCTCTACCACCTGAGCTATTGAAAAATGGCAAAAGGAGGGAAAACTCATAAGGTGTGGTTGAGATGGGGAGTTGATGTCCGAGTGGATCGAGGTCACGATAGCTTAGGTGGTAGAGCAGCGGCGTATAAAGCCGAAGGTCGTGGGTTCGAATCCCTCTCGTGCCATTAACTTTTTTTCATCTCAACTAAAAACCTTAATTAATTGTAATTAAAAAAGTTCATAAAATGAAGGTCCCGGATGAACAATGGCCCCTTTCATTTTTTAAAATCTAGTTTTAAGATGGTGGGAAAGTAAAGGTTCTCATTGGTTCATCACTCCTATCCGTTTTTCCGTCTTCCCGCGGCCCAAACATTTTGGTAAAATGTATGTAAATCGAAGAGAGGGAGAGAGGAAAGCACAGGTAGATAAAGAGAGAGTGTGTGGCGCTCGCGCGCGCGCGTGTGTGTGTGTGTGTGAGAGAGAGAGAGCGAGAGAGAGAGCGAGAGAGAGTGTGAGTGAGAGAGTGAAGGAATGACAGATAGACTTTTTTCAACGGGTTCTATGGTGATTTTTTGATTCGGAAGGCCCTATATACTAAACCTGCAAGACTTGTATGTTGTAAAAGTGTGCGAGCCGTTAATCGCATTACGATAATTAATCAAATATAATAATTTAGTTTTTATATACACTGATGGAGCTGTTATTATATATATTTAACAAACCACACAATATATTTAATTTAAAATTGAATTCATTATCTTCCGTATAGGTACAGATAATTAGGAGCTATCGTAGTCAAAACAAACTGTAAATAAAACTTTGTTTAATTCCTTCTGCACTGATTAATCCCATTTGCACGAAATGTAGGATTATACCCTTCCATTCTGCCACGCCTAAATATCTCTTACAGTTAATCCTTCTCCTTCATTGATTTGATTTGATATTATTCTTATTCTCAAATCTTTATCAATGGTTCCAGTCAGGCAATTGAGTGAGCACGATAGTGCCAGGATCATAATATTTTTGGAGGAAGGAAACAACCAGCGCGAAGTCACCAGGAGATTGTACATTACTCAACAAGAAAATCTGAGAAATTAATAAAATTAAAATTCCCTAAAGGTTTCACAGGTCTCTTCATGTTTTGTCGAGCGGCAAGAAGAGTTCCAGTGTGCAACATTCGGCTTTATTTCCCTTGGTTTGTTCTTATTTATCTCATAATTTCTACCATTGCTGCCAAGTCTTTTTACTAATTTGAACAATTATATCAGTATGTATAGTATGAATTTTTAAGTGGAACGAGAACATCTGAAATCGGCCAGTCCAAGAATATATAATTTTCTATCGCTATGAAAATTCGAATTTAAGAATTTTGAAGAGTACTTAAAACGAATCGGCATTGTTCTTGTGAAAAAGTTACTTATTTTGCTGCACGCGTCTATTAATTTGTGTACATTTATATGTATCTAATCACATTTACAACCCTGCATATTATTTTATCATGGGCAAGATAATCGGCAAAGTTCCTTGAATAACATGCACACCAAAAGCAAAAACCTATATTTAAAAAATGTTAAAATTGTTTGTCAACAATTTTGGATCCTAGGTCCCATTGGCAACAACACACGAATGTTTAACATTTTTTTACCTAGTATCGACAAAAAAGTTTCAATAAAATTTCTGATCCCACGTTCGTAGCCTCTCCTTGTAAAACCTCGTCTATGCAAATAAAAGATCGTAGTACCTATTTCAGTATTCAGTAACTGCCAAAAGTATTGATGTTATTGACGGGTTTATACTATTTAATTTTAACAAATAAACGGAAACTTGTTTTTAGTTCATTCGAATTGTTCTCACCATGAAGACTCATAAAATTAGATTGTGAGTGGAATCGAATTTCAAGGGTGTATATTGGTCATTTGCATTCGACACAATTACGATGAATAACATTTGCCTTGAACCCCAACTTCGTTGCAGTACTGACGCTATTTCTTTAATTCCACCCCCTACAGTTTTTCAATAATAACTTTTTTTATAGGCGAGAAGAGTGAATGCGTACATGGCTTTGCGAATCATATCTTCCTGCTAATACATCAAACCGATAATCGTTCGATGTTGAAAAAAACATGCTATCGTTTAACAAGTATATTAACTCAATGGCCGTGTTCCCTTGGACGTTTATTATGAGATATGGTTCCGCAGGCCAAAGTTTTGTAAGTGAAATTGCGTTAACCGCACTTCCGAAGGCTTCACCATGAGAAGGACTATTAACTGTCTCATTGCGTTATCCAAGTTTTGTTTAAAGGCTATAGGGTTGATTGGACCTGATGGTTTCGACATCCGCGTGGGTAAAATACGTACTCAAACGAGCGGCACACTTTGAAATTGATTGATTACTAATTCAAACAAGTTTTAATTAAAAGTTTACCATCCTTCGAGGTATTGGCTACTCAGTTTGTGTTAACGTCAAACTCTGTAAAGATTGAACATGAATTATAAGCGCGAAATCTATTAAGTGCTATCTATTTGACATTTAGTGAAAAAAGATTAATGTATACTTAAATAAGGCTTTATTACTTTAAAAACATGTATTAGATTTACATTTAAAACATCTGTTCATTACTTATCCATCATCATGGCATAAATTCTACATATTCCTCAAACGTATCTCTTGAATTTCTCTCTCATCACTGTAGGGGTCCCTGGTTCGAATCCATTGGCCGAGCATACTTAATTTTTTTTTAAACACCGATTGATATGACCTCTCCTATTGCGAACCCGCATAAAATGTATATAATCAGTTATTTTGTAAAATAAGTTATGGATACAAGAGAGAGAACCACTTATATAAATGATAATAAAAATCCATGTAAGAGGGAAATACGTTCTGAGTCCTTGCTTTTGCGTCCAATAGTCAAAATTGTAGCTTATTACAAAACCTCCTGGTAAAGTGTACTGTATAATAGATTGTCTGAATTTGACAAAAAATCGGATTTATGTCTGAAAATCCAATCGGGTTTAGAAAATCACTTTCGACAAAACATGCTCTGAGTAGAATAATTGGTAGCGTAGCCGAATCGTAATCAATTAAATTCAAAGTATAAGCATATTCTTGGCGCTTTCCAAAGCTTTCGACTTGTTGACCATTACCGTCTACTTTGCAAGATGGAAAATATTGTAATTCAGCGTCTTGCTAATGATCTTTTGTCCTCTTATCTACAGGTCTCCATCTGAAAACAAAATTCAGTGGGGAGTTGTCTTCCGAGATCCTAATCAAATATAGAGTATCACAGGGTACCATACTTGGGCCTCTCTTTTTTTTATAATATATAGTAATGACTTTGTACAGAGACGGTGTACATTTTTATCTGTTTGTAGACGTTCCTCCTTAATTATCGCGGGAAACACTTTCAATGAGTTATGGCTGAAATTAAGCACACAATGGATAAAGTCGTGGGTTGGGTTTCGGAGAATGGCCTTGCTGTTAATATAAAGAAAACAACATCTCTCAGTTTTCGCGATTCACTTGATTTGTCATCGGCTGGCATCTTGGACTCTATCCCTCTAAGGACCAGTGAAGAGTGGTAAAAAGTCCAAATTTTTGCATTTTTACGCAAAGCAGGCAGTTTGAACATGAAATGTGATTAAGAAATAGCAAACCAAACGGCTGTTTTTTTTTCAAACTTTTTGCCATAACTTTGTCATTTTTGGACTAATAACAATCCGATTGCACCATTGCTTTTAGCGTAAAAAATCTTTAAAATGGTGTGGCAGGATGTATAGGGTCGTATATGAAATTTTTAAGTTGAACTGGGCCTGAGATACCCTGTATAATTTTTCTACAAAAAAGGTAAAAATTTGAAACTAGACTAAAAAATATTAATACTGTTCTTATAGCGTCATTGGTTCAAGAGAAATTCAGCCGGGTCATCTATAAAGACACCCTGTTTATAGAAATATATAATAAGGACTGGTGATGGGAAGGGTTATGCAATCGGCGATCAAAGCTACGACTACTAGCGCCGAGGAAACCGGTTTTACCTTCTTCTCGTGATTTACCTTCTCCAAATATGTGTGTTCATCTCAGATTGAGAATTGTCCATAACCCACCTCAACTCTCCTGGGGGGATGATGCGGGATGTGGAGAGAGTGCAGTTCCTCGGCCACATATTCGATGAAATGTTACGGTGGCAGTCACACATCGAAGTCCGTTGAAGAAAAACGCTCGGATTGATGAAGTATATTGGTCACATCAAGTGGGGAGTGGACAGAGAGACCCTAAAGAAAGTATTCGAAGCCTTGTTCTGCCCATGGCTGCTATACAGGTGTATGAACTATTCCTTGGGTCGAAAAACGCGAATCTTGGGGCCCGATAGGCTCGAGGAACTACGAGCTGTGTCGGGCGCGTTTAGAACCATCCCTTTGGCCAGCCTCTGCTTCGAGTTGAGAGAGAGCTGAGGCCCGAATCCAGGAGAGAGCATCTTACTCTCAGCTATGCCGTGGGTTTCTTGGCATACTCGGGTCTTGAGAGGCACGATCCTGAAAAATAACATAGGTGTACGAGAGGCTTCGAACTCGAACGCGATCCTTGGCCGTTCGCTTCGGTGAAGACTTATAGAAACCCACGAGTTCTCCACCAAGTTGCGTTCCTTGAACTCAACTCAAGGTATGCCGGTTCTCGTTTTGTCTATATGGACGGTTCTAGGACCGGCAAGGGTGTGGCCTGCGCCGTGAATAACATAGTTCACTTATTGGCCGCTCCCGCGGCACTGTAGTGTGTACAGCGCTTGCGGTGATTCGAGATGTTGGAAGCTCTGCCTACCTCGTTTCTTCGGACTCTCTGAGCGTGGTTTCGGTTTTTCGTGACACATTTTCGGTGGACCCTCTCGTCGAGAGATTAGAGAGATATGATGAGTTGGAGCGTCTCGCAAAACGGTGGTGGTCTTCTGTTCGTCCCGGACACGTTAGGCTGGAAGTCAACGAACGTGCAGAGGTGTAAGCTGGGACAGAGATTGGGACGGTTTTACACCCTCGAGACAGAACCACTGCTGTCCGGCCCGGTGACGCTGTACGAGCAGGAAAGAATGCAATAAAAAAAGTAGCGACGTTGGTAGCGTCAAGAGCACGAGACGGCCCCCAGAGGATCTCAAACGCAAGGAAGGTATCGTGCTCACCCGTTCAGGATAGGTCATACCCGATGACAATGGACACACGGAAAGGTTGCTCAGTGTGTCACACTTGGTTGAGGAATGCCGCGCCTTGACCACTTACAGGGACCGAATAGGCATTACACCAGACCCATATGTCTTGCAGTCCTTAGGCATGAGAATCCCTGTTCCGATTCTTAATGTTAAGGTTGTGTTTCCTCAGCTGTAAATAATGCAAATATCATGTATAAATGTGTAGCTCTATGTACACATTTGCTTGTTCGTGAATATAGTTGTATGTTGTGTATATAGTGGTTTGTTTGTTTGTACTACCCATCGACCCCCAGAGTGCGTTGAACACTTATAAGACTTCATTGTAGGTAGCCTCAAAAAATAAATATATAATAAATAAATAAAATAAAATCTAGACGTGGAGATCTATTAAAGAGATAAATCCCATGCAGATATCCTAGAAGTTTTCAAGAAATTAGTGCCAGAGTAATTTTAAATGTCTAATTATACTTTTTGCGTTTCGAATTTGCGTTTTGGAATGATACGTCATTTAGTCGTTAGAACTTTAAGTTAATTGATTAAAACTATCTACCGACAAAGTTCCTGCGCACCTCTGCAGATTTGCATTTCAGGTTTGAAGAAATCTCTTTCAACTCGGGACGAGATGGGAATGAAAAACCCGCAAAAACAAAAGTCGATTACCGTTGTAGTATTCGAGCCTGAATTTCATTAAGGGGTAAGGGTGAGGGCCGAATTCAATGGGCGAGGGAGGAAAACTGTAATTTCTCTTCGAGGCGGTGGTAGATAAACTCTGATTGACTGTGGGCATGCTGACGTAATCCTCCTATCTCAGTATTTCTCGCTCTGAGCTTTCCCATATGTTATCACCGAATGTTCATTAAATCTTTCAGTAACCGATTTTTTACATCAGAGACAAGGACTTTCCGAATTTATTATACAAAAATGAATCGCTGATATCAACGTGTTATCTTTTTTTTTTTTTTACATATGGCTTCTTTCTGCGGTGCCGATTGTCACTCCCACGTAGCGTTTTCATTAGCAAGCGGTGCCAAATGTTTAAAACACTTAAGTTATTTATTGTGAAATATTTTTAATGAACGTACAAGTGATGTTGAAAACGCATCTAGCATACCAGAAATAATATTTTCTTGAAAAGATTAATTATTTATAGTCGAATGATGACACTATATTACGAAAGAAAAGCAGAAAGAGAAAAACCGTAAAAGGAAACGGGAAAAAGAAAAGGAAGAGGGATGAAAAGGATATAATTCATGTCGTTTTTAAAAGCTCAGATGCCATGGTCCTGGAACAAGCTAGCGAGGAAGCAGAACGTACCTCCCCCGGAAGTTAATTCAATCGACTGGACCCTGCAATTCTGAAGGAAAAAGCGAAAGTTGTTGAAGGTTTGAGATATGATTCGTGCGTTTGGAGAAGAAACGTGAGAAAAAGTCGATAGATATTGATGACATTCATATGATTTGCTTTTAAGTATAAGTATATTACAAAACACTATTTACTACAAATATTATTACTACAAATATTATTTGTACTATACTACAAATATTATTTTAAGAATATATAAGTATATTACAATTCTGTTGTAAGTGTACAATGTTAAGGATGCAGAAGATGGTAATATAGAAAAATGTATGATCTCTTGGTTTAAGATCATAAGATTCTAATGCAGGAATGATAAACAATTTGAAGGTAATGAGCAGATTGAGAGTCTAAGGAAAATGAAAAAATATAGCGCTACAGTAAGAAATTAAACGAATTATTAGGGATTTAATAAGGAGAACTCTAGTGTTCTGTGGAGTGAAAAAGCTAAGCCGTCGAAGAGAATGGAAGCTTGAGTAGAACTTTTTAATAATTGAGCTCACATAGTCATGCAATAGACTTTTTTAAGCTTGGAGTTAAAATAACAGTGATATTAAGGGCAAAAATTAAGAGGTGAGCCGCTAGGGCTAGGCCATCAGTATTAATGGTTCATTGGAAATTAATAAGGACAAGGATTTGTTAGGCTTTAAAAGAATGCCGTTATTTCTTGACCATTGGTTGAGAAAATGAAGATCACGGTTCAATAGAGAGATAGGTTGTAGGGCATTCAAAGCAAAGCCGTCATCAACATAAGTCCCAGAGTAGCCATGCGGTACGCTAGCTGAAATTGAGAGAGAAGAAGAGATAGAATTTGAAGCACGAACTCTCTGAGTTCTGTCAGACAGAGAGGAGGATATGAGATTAGTAGCAGAAGAAGAAATACCAAAAATATTTCGTCAGTTTACAAATAACCAAATTCACCGAGCCTAATTCACTGAAAAAATGAAGAGCAATAATACTACATTATCATCAATGCCTAGGCGAATATTATCTGAGATTTTGAGAAGGGCTGTCTCACAACTATGAAATTTTGGGAAGCCAGTTTGATAAGGTCAAGGGAGTCAATAGATGAAGATATTTGTTCCAATAAAATCTTCTCAAATACTTTAGATAGTTCACCAAGTTATTTTACTTCCATGGTCAATTGGGTACAATAGGAAAAAATAAGGTTCATATGAGGAGGAATGTAAGGATAATTGGATGAAATAAGAAATGAATTCGCTATGAATGGAGCAATGCACTCTCCCTATTTGCCATAAAATCTCTGAAACCTTTGATATTAATGATACATGAGTTACTGATATTAATTCGCTAATTTCTTTGTGTGTTATTATGCTGGAATGGATTACATTTGTTTTACAAAATTGCAACCTATCAGCTATGTCGTTTATTTTGTTATATAATAATGATAGTGATGTAAATAGGATTGTATATTTATGGGTAAGTTCTATAGCATTTGTTGTGTTTTCGAAATATATAAGATAGTTAAGTAATTTTACATTGTTTTCTTGAACAATTGCTATCTCTTTATTGAATTCTTTAATTAAACGTTTATTTAATGACAGTTGCTTTCCTACGTTGTGTTGTAAAGTATATTCATTTGTTTGAATTTTCATTAATATTTGATCATATTTTTTTTGTCGTTCTGGTCCATATTACCAGTTAGCCAAGAGAATGCAGTCCCTAAACCATTAATTAAGCCTCCTTTGATTCTAAAATTGTTATTTCTGGTGTTTAGGTGAATATGGTCTAGTTTGTTCTGAGTGTCTTCTAGGTGATTTGAGTGTGTATACTTGATGGGTTTCTATATATTTGGGGGTTTTGTTCATTAAGATGCGAATGTTGTCTAATTCTTCTTGTAATGAAGATGTATTTATTTGGAGCATATCATCTGTTCATTTTGTAAGAATTTTCAATTTTTGAAACTACTATGCCAGTCGTTTTGTCGAGTTTTGTCACTTTAGAGCAGATCGTCACGGGAAGTAGAAGGAATATTAGTATCATCGACCTGAAACAGATTTGAAACCGGTATTATTTTTTGCTAGGTCTTTTTATTCTATTGGGATGTATTTTAAAAGGTTGTTGTCTTTTGAATTTGGGGTTAGTCGCATCTTACTTTGTGGATCATAGTTTAATTCCATATATTTTGGTTTGTCTTCCTGATGGTAAGTTGTCTTAGCAAATATGTTATTGGGTATTGTGTTCTTTTTCACGCTGTGTGTTTAGCCTCTCTATAGGGAGATCCTTTGCATCATTGTTTGGGAGAGAACGGCACCTATGGCGAAGTCTGATACATCAGTAATGAGAATGAATTGTTTGCTAAAGTCGGGTATCTGAAGGATCGGATTATTTTAAAGTAAATTCTTAGGGGGTTCGAAATTCTCTTTGTATTCGTTTGGATTAATTTTTGTGTCCTTTTTCAGAGCGTTGGTTAAAGGTTTTGCAATTTTGGCATAATTTTTGAACATTTTTCTGTAGTAACTGGTAAGTCCTAGGAATTGTTTAATTTGTTTCTGATTTGTAGGTGTAGGGAAATTTTTTATCGTTCGGTTCTGTTGCATCCCTTTCTCTGAAATTATGTGTCCTTAGTAAAGTAATTCCCTTTTGAAGAATTCAGTTTTGTCCAATTGTAATTTTTAAATTATGTTGTCTCAATTTTTGAAATACGCTTTTAAGTGTTCATCTAGGTTATCCGAAAAAATAATTATCTTATCCATATAGACCAAAACCTTTGGCATTTTTGAATATATAATGTTCATCTCGCGTTGGAATGTGGGCGGCGCGTTTTTCAAGCCAAAAGGCATCCTTAGAAATTCGAAATGTCCGTATTCTGTGGAAAAGGCGGTTTCGGGAATAGATTCTTCATCTCTATTTGATGGAAGCCTGAAGCTAGATATAGCTTGCGGAAAAATATTTTGCTCTACCTATTTTTCCGAATAGATCTTCGATATTAGGAAGAGGGAATTTGCCCTCAATCGTCTTTCCATTTAGCTTCCGGTAGTCAATCATTCGAACTTTTCTTTTTCCGGAAGCGTCCACTTTTTTCGGGACTACCCATTATAGGTGAGTTGTATGGTGAATTCGAAGGTCTAATTTTATTTTCTAATAATTTATCGACTTCTAATTGGACATCCTTTTTGAAGGCTACAGGATATGTATGTTTTGTGTAAACTGGTAGATCGTCCTTTGTATGAATTTTGTGTTTCAACAGATTGATACTACTTTTCTCTTTTTATGATTTCAGAAAATTCTTTAATCAGATTTATAATTTTGAATTTTTCCTCTTCATTCATATAGTTTGTTCTGAGCAAATTAGGTATGTCTCTTAACATCTTATCTTTATGAAATTTATTATTTATATCATTTGGTTTACATTCAACAATTTCATCAATTTCGTCTATTTCCATGGCGTAGGAATGGTCATCAGCTCGTTAGAATAGACAATACATCTACTTTGTTATTTTTTATTTTAACTAAACCTTCATTAATTCTGTATTTTCCGTTGTTGAAGGGTTTTATTATAGCGACTCTCGTGTTGGGCATTGACCTAACAGGAAGTTCGACGATCCTTTGTTTAAGCTTAATTTTCTTGGTTCAGTTTGAAACAATAATTTTTTTCTACCTTTTCGTATACTAATACATTTTTATCAAAATTAACAATGGCCTTAATACAATTTAAGGTTTCATGTCCCAACAAAATATCGTATTTATCTGAAAAATCGAATAGGTACATTTTTATTTTATTATTAGTAGAAAATATTTGCTGGGGATCAAACAGAACATATTCAGTTCCTTTACTTTCTTCACCGGAGCCTTTGCAATGAAGTCTTCTCTGTATTTAGTAATGTGTGATGATTAGTGACCGTTGGGCACTCTCAACACGACATACAAGAATGGCACAATTACGCTGAAAACTTATAGCGACTTTTGAGTTGGGCATTGACCTAACAGGACTTTGAGCCCTGAAGATGATCTCAATAAAGATCGAAACGTTGGCACGATAAAGAACATGTTTTTCTAAAATCTACGTCACCCCAGACCACATCTCACCATCTCCGAATAATCTGTATTTAGTTATAAAAGGGGGGAACAATTGCTGGATTAATGTAATTTTTAAGCGAACCCGTATCAATACGCCATCTTCTATTTGAATCATCAACGAAATTGGGAAGTGATTTATTAATTGATTTTAATTCAAACTCGGGGGTTCTTCCTTGGGATTGTTCCCTAAGTCCTAAAAAATGATCGAGTTTCTCTGTGATGCTATTAACCAATTTTGATAATTGATCCACTTAATTTTGTAAATGTAAGCTTTCAAGATTTCCATTAATATGCGTTACTTCGTACGGAGATATAAACTTTTTGAAATTTGGCCTAGAAGAGTTCAAGAAGTTCGCATGGAAACTGTATTTTGCGAGTCTACCTTTTGAAATGGTGGTTTTTGGAAAAAAATTGGTTTTTGATGATTTGGAATTGGTGGTATTGTTTAGACGTTGAATGATGATTGGGAACGAATTGATTTTGAAGTCTAGGGGGATATTGCGGTTTCAGGAAGGCATGTGGAACATATGTCGGCTGGTATTTTCTTTTCTGAGGAAGTTCGTAACTTGGTATTTTGTAGTTAGTGTGTAAGTTTGTTATCTATCTGTTTTATTTATAATTTCTAGGCTAGGGTTCAACTTTAACTGATCCAAAACAATAATACAATCATTAAATCAACTTACTTCTAGCCGTGTCTAAATTTTCAGGATGTAAAACTTGTAAATGAGCGCCAAGTGTTGGGTGAATTGCATATATTAATGTTCTAACAAGTGCAGCATCAAGTTCGTCAATTAGCATTCTTAAAAGAGGATCTTGCATGCCATCTAGCCTGTACCTTGTTATCAGTCGTACGTTTTTCGTCTAGTTGATTTAAAAATTCGATGGGGTGTTCTCGGTTGTGTGACTTCATAACTGTTATTTCTCCTATAAGATCAGTAATTGTTCTATTGTCAGCAAAATTCTTTTTTACTGTTTTTATTATATTTGTAATATTGGTAACATTGTTGTTCAAGACTACTGCTTCTGCAGGGCCATCTAAACGGCACATTGCAGCTCTGAATAGAAGCCAATGATTCCAATAATATAATATCATTCGCACAATATGCTGTAGAAATTTCCTGTATTGTGCTAATGAAATTGGGCTATTTGTACGTCGCACCATCATAACGTGGAATGTATTTTAGGATCTCAGTGGGCAAAGTTTTTGATAGTTCATTGTCAGCCATGTTTAATGTAATTTGGATAAAATATTCTTATTATGTGAAAAGGAGTCACTTGCTGGAGGTTGATCAACAGGTTGGGAGACTTCTACCGATGATGATGATGATGATGATGATGAAGATGGTGCAGATCATCCGTAATAAGGTGTGAACCTTAGGTGATTTCGGCCAGCCAGTCTGTTGTTGGGGTGGAAGACCACGAGTTGCTCTGGAGTCCTCTGTTGGCGAACCCGGTGAATTAAGAGTAAAAACTCAAGTTGCTTTTCCGCTGGATTAATCCGAATAAAAATTAACTTTTAAAAAATTATTTTATTATTAGATCTACAACAGTTCAGACGGGGCTTACAGCAGAGAATGATTAAAATTATAATAATAAGCGCATAGCAAATTTATTAGGAAGGCGTTTTAGATTAGATATCAGGAAACATTGTCAGCAGTGTCGGATTACAGTTTCCTTTCCTGTAACTAATGACAGATTGAAATGAAATAGAATGTAATTTACGATATTCAATGTACTCAGGAGTAAACATAAATAATGGAATACAAACTGTTACAAAGAGCATCTTATGAGCAGAAACGGATGGGGTATCAAAGCGTTGAAAATTGTTAATACATGAAGGATTAGTAGTGACCAACAGATCGATTAAGGACTGGGAATTAGGAAGCACGTGTTTTGGAAAAGAAGGCAGGATGGAAAGATTGTGAATGCAGATAAAATATTATTGAGTTTGTTTACCTGCGAATTAGAAAATTTGAGTATATCAAGGTTAAAATCACCAACAACGAATATAAATGGATCCAACTAAAATTGTGTTCTCCTTATCTACAACTTCCAAAAAAAAATTCAATAACACTATCTGATTGAGTCTGAAAATCTATTTTGTAAGAAAGGCTAGATTTTATGTAAATGCCAACTCTATTGTCTTATATAGAGTGTATATCCCTGAATGTCTATCTGCTATTGGGTATACTTGGCATTAGTCAAGTCTCACATTTGGCTATGAAAGTAATTTGAACCTAGACAGCATAAAATATTAGAAAAGTTTTTACATGACTTTGAAAATTAAAGTAAGCAAAAGTAAAATTTGTACTGGGAGATATAAAGGACTTAATTTATTCACATACAGGGACAAATTGAAGTGAGGATATTGACGGCTACTAAATGAGGGTCGAGCGAGTGGAGTGAAGGACAAGCAAGGAGAACTATCTCCCATTAGGAAAAATATCACCTCCCCAACTTCAAGCACAAATCCAGGATTATCATTGAATGAATGACAAATCCTTCCTCATTCGCATTCATTACAAGGTTGTGGGATACAATATAATCAGAATATTATTGTAAATTCTTATTCAGAGAAAAATATATGTCTAAATGATTGGATTTCCTCTTGTGGTCTGTGTAGTGATTATCCTGTAATTTGATCCAACAGTAGCTAGAAAACATAATACAAACGTGTGTGGTGATTAGTGACCGTTAATCGATATTCATTTAGAAATCGTGAGATGCGGTCTGGTGTGATGTAGGTTTCAGAAAAACTTTTTCTTTATCGTTCCAACGTTTCGATCTTTATTGAGATCATCTTCAGGGCAGGGCTCAAAGTGTTTGTCTTCTGTGTAATTGTGCCATTCTTGCGTGTCGTGTTAAGAGTGCCCGGGAAGATATATTGGGAAGTTATATACACAGAAGACAAACACTTTGAGCCTAGTAGGCGAAGTATTTTTGTACTACTAAGCATTGGCCAGGATGATACATAGGAATAAACCACAAATTACGTTATACACTACAACGGTCAGACCCTGGTCACATGTAGAGCTCAAGTATGATGACCGAAAACAAGAACACGTGTGTTAACACAACAGAAGTAGCATACTTAACCTACAACATCGATGGAGACCGCATTCCTGAGGTACGAAGAAATAAAAGCAGATCTAAAGAGAAGCTATCACGAAGTCAAGAGATACAAAATAAATCCGGTGGCTATTACGGTTTTTGACAAAATGATTGAAAAACTTTGACAGACCAATTCATGCGGCCACATATAACAGAAACTTTGGAAAAAAGGAAACCTCAAGTTTCAGGAAGAGGCTATAATAGTGTATACCGATAAATCGAAGATGGAACTATATTACAAACAGAGATCTTGCAGTCTTATATGTCTATGTGCACACGGGATGATAAAGTATAAAATGAAGGCTTCACCGATCTACATATTTTGGGACGGTCACGAAGTTACAAAAGCATTAAAGGTCGTATGATTTTAGTTACAAACTAATCCTGGAGTGCCTAACTTGCCTTATGGCCTACGCCACTAAGGTTACATTTAGGTGTGTACCGCGACATGATGTTACAAAAGGTAATGAACACGCTGACCGACTAGACAAAGAGTGACCTCTCATCCATGGGGCCAGAATTACAACTAGCCACCCCAGAGAGTGTGCTAAAGTTTGAGGTAAAAAATCGGTTGAGAAAGAAAACTCAAGCACTGGACAAAAGGGCCAGGTAGAAGGCAAGGAATGAGATTTATAAATCTCTCCAAAAACAAAGAAAAAAGAACTCTTTCTTCTCTTTCAGTGGACAAAATTTGATGAAAACTGCCCTTTCAACTACCCCGCCAAAAAAAAATATGCTGAGCAGAGAAAGAAACATGGAGACTTTTTCAAGAGAAACCAGAAATATCTGCACATAAACTTTGTGAATGGTCAGGCCGTATACGATTTACATACTTCTCACACCATAAGAAGAGAAACGTTATATGGGAAAAAGAGCTTTTTCCGCGGAATGGTCTTCAAAAGTTATTAATTAAACTTAAATTTAATTTCAAATGAAATTACTTAGGCTCGGTCAGTATTTTTTTTATTTATTTATTTATTTTTTATTCCACTTAAGTAATCAAAGGGTCGGAGAGTTTTACGATTTTCCCTGATAATTTAAAATTAAAACGTTCGTAAATAGCAAACAGTAAACAGGAAATATTTTAAATTTTTTAACGTGGGTATTTCTACTACGAAATTATTTGAACCCTAGGGGTGCCGATGTTTTTGAAAAAAAGCACATTTGTACTTATGTCGGGTTCGATGGAGGGCCGCTGGGTTGGAACCGCGACCAACACTACCAGCGATGGGCGCCGTGTCGACGTCTAAACCGTTGCGGCTACCAACACCCCCTCCAAGTGGAATTTTTAAAAAGAAACTTAAAAATTATTTAAAATCCGTTAACGTTGGTTATAAAATGGAAGTTAGCTTAAACCGTCCTTTAATCCAGTAACCCGGAGAGTATACCAAGTTCTAAGTTCAATGAATTTAACTTAAGACTTCAAACGTCAAGTGGAGAATGCAGGGGGAGCTTTATAAGACACTAAATAAAATTATACGAAAAGGTGCTACAACCAATTAATTGCAAACCTAAGTGGGAAATGCCTTGTGAAAGTGAACTCTTTTTTTTTTAATTAAACAATAGATATTTTTTTAATATTTTTTAAATTTATTTATTTAAACATTAAACTCAAAATAGTTACAAATATTTTAAGTATGTAATGAAATCGATCGAACAGTATCGAAAAGATGGAAAAGTATTTGAGAAAAATGTACCAATTTGGAAGGGTTTTCCCATATGAATAAATACTTTGCTGACTCTTAAACCTTCATTTACGACAGGAATAACATTACTTTTTTTTACTTCGTAGAATATTTTTAAGTCTAGCATGTTGGAAGGTCGAGTATTTTTATTTGGGTCTCGTTAGAAATCAGTCCTTCCTCTTTTATCAATCGTGCCCGTTGAGTTTCAAGTCCAGGTGAGTCTATTGCATAGTGAGAGCACGTTTAACTATACTACTAGCAGAACCCTTTGAAATGAGAGTCGCTAATGGCATCGAAGAAGCTGTTTCAGTTTAACTTGAATACTGAATAGGTTTTATCCAAGGGTATTCCAGTGTCGTCGTCGCCCAGATACAGACTGAAATGTAAGTTTTTTCATTTTTGTAAGGGTGACCATGAGGGAGCCATCAATTCTGCTTTTACGGTGTTAATCTGTTTTATGTCTTTTATATATTAGTTTGTTAATTGTTTCTATATTGTGTGCTGGTGTTTTATGTTTAAATTTTGGCAATTTATTTAAGCGCTCTGTTTTGTGTGTTCCGTATATGTGTGATGATTTGGTGATGTTGTCAGTTAATATTAAATTTCTGTATTAAATCTTCTGTCATTATTTAATTTTGTGGCAGCCCTGTTGCCTACACTTATCGGAACAGGGGACCCAGATCTTCACTGCCGTGCACAAGATATCTGCGGCATTCCTACACGCTCTCTATATGGATCCAAGGAGTTGAACTCTTCAATCACGTGGGACGGGCCGAACAATTTTTATCTACACGCCGGACACAAACATGGGCTTTGGCCCAAAAGTCCGCCTTTTCGATATTATCCATACCTTTTTGTCCGGGTACCCAGACGACAACCAATGGTTTCCTGAGACGCTCTAGTCCACCATATCTCCAACCCGAGTACATATTTAGTAATTGTGGTTATTTATTTATTTAACAGTTTACCAATTACAAATGTCTACAATAAAAATATAAAGATTATATATGGATCAATTTAGAAATATTTACATATAAAAGAAACTTGTGTTTACTAAGATTGGGACGTATTTTGCGATTTGGTTTTTGGTTGATGACACAACATAAAATCAAATGAGTTAGTAATTACGATTACTGTAGTATAGCTTTTGTTTTTTGTTTGTTTTTATTTGCTTAACTTTTCACACTGGTATGATACTATTAGGGGCGTCGGTGGCCGCAACGGTTTAGGCGTTGACACGGCGCTCATCAATGTAAGGTAAAGGTCCCGGATTCGAATCCACCGGCCCTGCATTCGAACCCGGCATACTTACAAATGGGCTTTTTTTCAAAAACACCGGCACCCCGAGGGCTGATATAACCTCTGCTGTTGCAAACCCTCGTAAAAAAAAGAAAAAAATATACGATTACTTAAGTTTTTATTAATGAAAAATTGACTGGAATAAATAAACTTTTTTTTAATCTCTTGTTTAATCACTGTACTCAATAAATTTGTTGCTTATAGGTTCTTTGTCAATATTTAAACTTTTTTTGGTCTACATGTGTGAAATCTTTTCTTCTTTTATTCTCTTTATATTAATAATGAGCTTTAATTAATATCAATTTTTCAAATAAATATTACAGAGTAAGGGTGTAATCAACAAAGAGGACTAGTGTAGGTTTCTTTTAGGTACTTGTTTGAACATTTAGAATCCCAATGTATATTGACCTTAAGGAAGTGTCCTTGTGGAAAAATAAGGGAAAAAATCTTCTTTTTTTTATTATTTCAAATTGTGGATTCGACAATTGTGGTGATTTTTTAAAACATAGTATTGGTTTTGAACGGGAAATGGCTGATATTTAATTATTTTGGAGTAAATCAGCGTGAACAGTGTTGGTCAAACGTACCATTGGTCACTAATTTATTAATTTATAATGTTATTATTGTTCACGGTTTTTGATTTATAAATTTTTTTAAAATAAATTAGTTTTGTAAAATAATATAGTAACAAGTTGGCCACTACAAAAGTGGCTCCGCGGAAAACTTTGATTTTTTCGACATATTGTACCTTTTTCTCCATAGATACCAGTCCTATTGACCTATACTTCAAATTTTAACGACACGTGTTCACATTAATACTAAAGAAACAACCTTTTTTTGTTTAGGGAAAAAGATGGAATATTAGTCCAAAAACTAAAAAAATATCGTAAAACAGGCCTTATTTTTTAAAGCACCACTTTTATTTGGGCAGAATTTTCTAAAGCCGTTCGTAATTGGAAAAAAAGAACGTTAATATATCGCAAAACGCTCTTTTTTAACAAAAAAAATTGGAATTTTATTTCACAAAGAACAAAGATTTTCACCCAAAAATGAAAAGGTTGTCGACAAAAGTAAAGGAATGCCATAGCTCTCTGACTCGAACTTAGTGGAAGAGAACTGAAAAGCAACTGTCGAAAAACCTTTAATGTCTGACTTTAAGTAGCGTTTTCTTTATTAAAATATATATCACTTCGTTCATAAGTCCACGGCCTATATGAGGTTCCTGTGCGATGATATTTACACGATCCAAATTGAACTGAGTTTTTTCATGGGTTTGTTAGATTGAACAAAGCTGTTCCTGGACTATTTTTACTATCTATAGTTGACTATTTTTACTATCTGTAGACTATCTATAATTGTGGACTATAGCCATAGGTAGCTGGTTCATATCCGTTCCGGAGGACCAATGTCACGGTCTTTAGTTTGTAGCCATAAAAGTTTTGTTTTCAAAGAGGAAACAAGATACTTAAATGGTGGCTTACCTTTCTTCCTCCGGAGCCTTTCTACAATGTCGCTCCGCCGCTCGCTCAGGCCTGAGGGATGGCGCAACGTTGTCTATTGTTGGCACAGCCTATTAAATTATCTTGTCTCCTCGTGGTTGAAATAACAGAGAGAGTTCAATATTTGCGTGGTACTTTTACAATTTAAGTGTGACAAAAGGGGAACGTGCGATCACGGCTGAGGTGTGAGACATACAGCTTACAGATTGTTTTACCAATGAACCGTAACAGAACCTTCATGAAAGGACCTTAACATCTCGAAGACGCCTCGGCATACTTTCTGCCAATCTGGAAATGCCTCTTTGCTGGAGGTTAGCCCATTCTTCACTTCTTTTCCTTTCAAGATCGTGGAGTGTATCAGGAAGTGCTCTTATTCGTCTTTTGAGGTTATCGCATAAATGTTCGATGAGTTTTTAAGTTGGGAGAACGGGCTGTCCAGGCTAAGATCTTGATGTCATGCTGTTGAAGGTACGTTTGTACTATGCGAGCAACATGTGGGCTAATGCCATAGACCATCAATTCTAATGAATAGGATTGTCGTTGATTTCATTGAGGATAGGCAACGCATTATGTTCCAAAATTTCCTATACATAGCGACTGGCCGTCAAAGACCCTCCACGAACTACAACCAACTCTGTGCGACTCTCCATTGGAATTCCCGCCCGCACCGTCACTGAGCTAAGTTGAAAAGGTCGGCTCTGGGAAAAATTACAGGCTTCGAACCTTTCATTTCGCCTTCTCCACACTCTTTCACGCCCATCTGGAGATCGTAGAGCAAATCTACACTCATCTGTAAAAAGTACAGCAGACCAATCAATCGTCCAAAGACCAATGGCTGTTCTCGACCAAATGTGAGCTGTGCAACTCTGGTCCTCTTACGCGGCGAAAGGACATCAGTCCTTACTAAGTTAATCTTCTTCGAGCAGTGCGTTCAGAAATATGTGCACCTCGAACTTACTGGAGCTGATGAATTGCATGAACAACAGTAAGATGCCAGTATCGCAAAATTTTCAAAGGCAAAAAACAGTCATCCTGTAGTTCTGTTACCCTAGGGAATCCAGAACTGGGCCTTCTATGGTAGGACCCAGTTTCTCGAAAACGTCTAATGTCGTCTCGCAGTGTTTCGTAGGGAACTCCGATCGCAATATCCGCATACCTGATGGGACGTCTACCATCAATAAGTGCCCCACCACGCACAACATCCTTAGCACTAAATGGACTTTTTATGTTTAAAAATTTAAATTAAGAAAACAAAGATGAAAACTAAACAGTTTATTGCTTCCGAATTAAAATGATACTGAATGAACATTTTAAATTACGTAAAAAGTAAACATTGAAAAATCCTTTATCATGTTTTGGATCAAGGATTAAGTGTATTTACCTCTGGTTGAAATTACCAATTTAAAGCATAGCATAAACAGATATTAACAATGTAGTAAAAACAATGAGAGGGGGCGTTGGTGGCCGCAACGGTTTAGGCGTTGACACGGCGCTCATCACTTTAAGGTGAAGGTCCCGGGTTCGAATCCAGCGGCCCTGCATTCGAACCCGACATGCTTACAAATGCCCTTTGTTTTAAAAAAACATCGGCACCCTGAGGATTTATATAACCTCTGCTGTTGCGAACCCTTGTAAAAAAAAAATTAAATTAAATTAAAAAAAAAATAATAAAAAAAATAAAAAAGAGACAAATTAAGGGCAATTTTTTTATCGAGAAAAAAGTTAATTGGGCGGAATTTTTTGGTTGTCAGTGTATTTTATGCAAAATGTCAGATTCGATATATTTTTAAGACGTTGTATTTAGTTTTGTGAACTTTTTCCCTTATTTTTGCCTTCCTTATTTTTTTTTTTTTTCAATTTTATACATTTATGCTCTAAGTTTATATTATATTAGATATATGAGTCACAACGGCAGAGGTTTAAAATTCTTCGAAGTGTTTTCAGGTACATCAATGGTAGATAATAGGGGGTTTTTTGTCAATCAATTTATTAATTAGCGATACTGTGTTTTCCCATTTTTCTAAAGCAGATGTTTTATTTTTATTTTGTTTTCCCGTTCCTTTCCCTCGTGGTACACCGCATTATTTGTTTTTAATTGGGACAACTATTTTTTTTATAGTAGTTTTATAGTAGTTTTTATAGTAGTCTATTTCATCTTAAATCTGTTTTTGTCACTTCATTATTGTCTAAACTACAAATTACTTAATTGTAAATTATTTACAATTACAAATTTATTAAGGCCGTAGTTCGCTCTCTCTTAGAATTAGTCAAACATTCTTCATAAAAGTACCTAACGTACTCTTTTTAAGAATTTTTTTTTGTTATTGAAAAATAAAATTGCGCCCCAGGTTTTCTAAACATTGCTCCAATCTTGTTTCGTCAAATCGCAGAGTTGGCGTCTTGTAAGGGACTTGCGGGCAATTTGTATTCCAGAGCCAGGGACAGGAAAACTACCGTTCCCTGAGATGTATTCCTCCCCATCCCGTCCCACGCCGCGCCGCTCCGCACACCACCAATCACTCTTCTTCCTCTACCACAGATTCCACTCTGATTCCTCCTTAAACCAAAACCTACTGCTTTCTCCTAATTTCCAAAGAAGTTACGTTTGTGGGAGGAACGGGTTACGGTATGCGCTTTTTTGTTAACAGAAGCATGAAAAAACAAACTCGGTTAGCAAATCAAAACTGCAGTTCATCCGAGTCAAACGAATTTCTTTTAATCAAATTGATAAAACCAAAAACCACTGTTCATAAAACTTCAGAAATTTAAAATAAAAACTAAATTCCTCTTAAATCGATCTAGAGAAGAGTAAGTACCGCATCGAAGCCCATTATATCCCAGTGAACCCATACATACGGCATCATTGGAAATGGTCGTTATTTTGTATAAATTTTGGAATTTTTGCTATATTTTTAACCTATAAATGCCCTATTTTTCGTTTCGGAACCCTTTGTCAGACACGTATAAAAAACATTAGCCGTCTCTTAGGTTTATTATAACAAATAACTCATTTTTGAAAATGTGCGACTTTTACTACTTGCAGAATTTACTAGCATAAGTAAATTTATATTCAAATTTGTAATATTTCTTTTAGTTTACTTTAACCCGAATTAGTTATTTATTCCAACACTGGGAATGATTTGCATTTTTCGTAAAATCTCGTTATATGGAGTCACTGTTTATTCGTGCGTAGCCGTATGGATGTAATATTATGACAATCAATTTTACTTGTTGTTCAAAATCAAATGCTTCAAATAAACAAATGTTCAAAGTTTTGGATTTATTATAATATTATTAACTCATTTTTTTTTTACCTTCAAACGTTTGAGTTTTTTAACTTTTTTTAATAATTTTAACCTGGAATAGGTCTCGAAGACGCCATGGAAAATTCTTTGGTGTGTTGAAAAAAAATGACATCAATCAATTTATATGTGAAGATTCCGGAAATTAAAAAGAAGAGGAAGACATTAAGCATTTAACAGGTCAACAGACAATTGCTTGTGCCAATTAAAATATGTATTCGAGAAGAACGAATTGGAGAAATCCATGAAAACGAGGTTGAGGATCATAATTTAGACTTTGAAATACATGATACGAACCTAAGTACTATAGATAGTTGGATGGTTAATAGATTAGAAAGCGGGATGCTATTTGGATTAAATGTGACTGATGTGACAGTAAGGCCAAATGTTTTTTCAAGCCAAATTGTAACTCTTTTGTTGCTTCAGCAATTGAAATATTTGAAAAATTTAACGGGCAGGGTTTAGAATCTTATTAACAATCAAACGGAAAAGAACATCGGGTTTTTAAATAATAAAAATCAAAAACTTATTTTCGAAGAAATCAAACGTTTTTGGGGGAATTATGATTCTTCATCATGATTTACCGTTTAACGTAGCGTTATTTCAACTGAAACTTGGGATTTTCATTCTTGCAAATCAGAATGTCTACTTCCAACTTATTATACAATAGTATGAATATTTGGATCGATTGGGGATGTTGGTTCTCCAGGGAGTCCGATGAAACTTTGGGGCAATATGTAAAAAAAATCTCAAATGAGGTACTCTTCTCTGTGGGAAATTGTGTGCGTGCACTCTTGCACCATTACTGCCTCATTTTCCACGAATTGTCCTGCTCCCGAATCAAATGTGTGTCTAACAAGATTGTGTCCTTCATTAAAAAACTTCAACTGTGGTATTCTTATTGAGAAAATTGCGCTCTGGTTTCTTAATAACGCTAATTTTGTGCAATTGCCGATGTACTTTTATGTCCTCTTCATATTAAAATTGTATTCTCTATTGTATAATGACAAAAGAATAGCACTTCTTCATATAGACGACCGACGTTTACTACTTGAATAATGTTAAAACAAGAACAAGCTTCGTAAATATAAATTTTCCTTTCCTGCTCGGTATCTACTGGTTGAATGGAATCAGTTCATTCCTTTAATTTATTGTTTCCAATGAATCTGAGTGTAAAAAGCTATCCGTCATTCCTCAGCATTAGTCGTGCAAATGTGACTAATAATGTTGTGTCTTCATTGCTGCTGTATAGAAAGTGTCTCTGGAACAAAAATGAAAAGAAGTCACATTGAATCCAAATTGAAAAACGTCCATTTATTTGGGCGAGAATAGTGAAAAAAGAAATAAAAAATAAATTCCAGTTAGAAAAGTAGAAAAACGAGGCCCCACTGAAAATAAGACACAAGGTGATTTTGAAAGAAACGTGGCCAGACCTGATGACCATCCAAAACAATGAAGACGACACGAGGGTAAAAATAATTGTATTGCCAGAACTCAGTAATTAAAAAGCATTTTATGTTAAAATGAAAAACCTATCGAACAGCATACGGGAATATTAATATCTCATTATTTTTAATTAATTTTAATAGAAAAAAATGTACGTGTAAATTTTGTTGGAAATACATTGTTTTGTATGAATGTTTTCTAGTCTTCCAACTATTAAATAAAAATAGTTGGAAATTAAAAATAGTAGTTAGTTATAATAATGCTTCATTTCGGTTCTCGAAATACTTTACTGTGTGAAAAAAGTAAAGATGAATTATAGGAACAACTTGGAAAGGAGAACCCTCACCGATTCGTACTCGAGTGTAATATCCTCTCCAGAGATACGACGAATTTTCTATTAAAGCTTACACCGCTAAGGTTAGCAATAAGAAGAAGAGAAAGATAATAAAAAATTTCCTCAGACAACTCACGAGGGAAAATAAATGGTTTTCACCGCAAACGATGAAAAACATACCCAGTATACTATAACTAGAAAAGGAGGAAAATAATAACATAAAATAAAATAACAATGTCTTGTAAGAATAATAAAGACCACGTGGTAAAATGTAACCCCTAATGTTAAATTAATTTTTATTGCGACCCCCCGAATTTTTCTCTCGGGTAATTTATACTTCAACTTGTGTATTTTCTGCTGTAGTTATAAATATATAAAGTTGGAAAAAAGTTATTATTTTTAGACGATTAGGATCTAGAAGTGTTATTTTAAATGCAATTACTCATTCATTTTGCTATCTAAGAGCAGAAATAGGTGTTTTGTTAAACTGGCCATATTCTTTTTATGATTTATTCTCTCAGATAAAATATAAATCTTAACTGACAATAATGTGTGCTTGTGATTCCGAATTCCGGCCATTGGGAATTTTTTTGCTATAATTAACATTTATTTAGAAGAAATGTATTTCAGTTTCCAAATTCATAAGTAAAACCGGTTGATTATAGTCTTGTAAATATTACTTTTTGCTGTATTACCTTTTGGCCGACTTCTTTCTTACATAATAATACGATAAACATTATAAAAATATAGGGCAGTATAACGAGAATTGAGCTTGAGCAAGGCGGCGAGTAACGGGTCCCCTATTCCGATTTTTGGAGAAAAAAGATTGATTTATTGTATATTAAACTAATAGTTTTGTTTTCATATCTTGTGGTGAGAGTGAATTCATTTTTTATCATAAATGTGAAGTGTGAGGGGGTCGATGGCGATATATTGAGTATCCCCATCGACCCTCAATTAGGTTAGTTTTTATAATAGGTGTAAAGAGTGATTGAGGAATACCCCACTGAGAATGGTATGTGAATAAGAAAGAATGTATTGGAGCGTGAGTGAATGAGTGAAGGGGTTTGGTTTCTCGGAATTGATTACGTTGGAGACTGAAATATGAGCTAGCTGTTGATAGCCCCCGGAACCCTCGTGGCTGGACGACTAAATACAAAATACAAATTTAAATTTAAATACAAGAGTGTTACATAGTTTCAACAAAGGGAAAGAACTAGATTGGTTTGAGAAATTTGAAATTAAAAAATGTAAAATTGAACATGGTGATAAATGCATTAATAATATAACAGATTTTGATCTACCTCCCATTTTAAATATGTACATAAATAATATCAAACATCCAAATAATTAATCTAATTATTTTAATTGTTATTATTTTTATAGTAATTTATAGTAATATTAAGTATTTATTATTCTAATATTTATTTGTGTTATAATTTCCGCGTTTCGCACGTTCAAATTGAGCGTCATTAAAAAAATCAGCTGATAATTGGAACGTCGCGTTGGCGGAGGTATCAGCGGTTCACTTTGGCAATTCATGTCGAGAGACGTGGTTGTAGAAGTCCTTCAACCTGATGATGAGCTAAAAGGCTCGAAATCCGGATCGTTGCAAAACAACTTACTGTGAGTAGGAACTATCCTTTTAAAAAGTATTGAACACCACACTCACTCCATCATTTATCATTTCTATTAATTTTCTAGTCACTTTGGCAATTCATGTCGAGAGACGTGGTTGTAGAAGTCCTTCAACCTGATGATGAGCTAAAAGGCTCGAAATCCGGATCGTTGCAAAACAACTTACTGTGAGTAGGAACTATCCTTTTAAAAAGTATTAGAAAAACAGTTTCTTTATCGTGCCAACGTTTCAATCTTTATTGAGATCATCTTCAGGCCCTGGGATTTATAAATTCTACAAATACGTTTAGGATGTGAAAAAATGAATTTATACAATGATAGAAATTTTAGACTCAATCAAAATATTTGTACTAACTCAAAGTGTTTGTTTTCTGTGTAGATGTCGTTATTGTGTGTCGTGTTGAGAGTGCCAGTGAGATATTGATGTTTTATGTTTATATACGTTTGATTTTGAAGGGGTGGGGAAGGAAGTAGGGATATAAAAACATTTTTATAAGAGGAGTCGGCTTCTTTGAGGTGAAAGGAGCCGACAATGGGAAGGAATGGATAATAGTTAGGCCTGATTATCCTTTCAGAATTATATAGACGGGGATAATTAGGGAAAGGAAAGCCAAATTGTTGAAGAATTAGACTATGTAGAAATGTTTGATGTGAGGAAAGTAATGATTGTTTTATATGTTGTATTATATGTTTTGTGTGATGTGATGATGATATATGTATGTTATTGCTATTGAATTTGATTAATGATATTAGCGTAGCTTCGACTGAGTTTACATGTGTCAGTTCTGTAATTGATGCTGCGTTTATCTCTGTTGATGTAAACCATTTCTAAAAGGTTACGTTTATGTTTGTTTTGCTCTGTGTGTAATATTTTTGGATTGTTGAAGTCGAAATTGTGTTGGTGTTCAAAATGTTGGGTAGCCAGCGATGTAGGATTTTGTTTGGGTTTTTTGCAGTCATAGTTACATGTTGCTTTACTCTTTTATCCAGATATTGGTATGTAAGTTGCCGAACAATTTAAACCATTGATTTTGTAAATTACGTCAGACTTATTTGTTACTGGTGTGGGATCTTTAATTTTGGAAAAAAGTGTGTGAATTGTTTTATAGTTTTTGAAAGCTATTTTAAAGTTATCGGAAGAGAAAAATCTGTTTAATTTATGTGATAGGCCGTGAATGAATGTCATGTAAAGTATATTGGTTTGTTTGTATTTGATATGATTGATGTAGTATTATTAGTAATAGCACATGGTGTTAGTGTTGAGTTGTAGTTGTTGATTATTCTGTTGATTAGAGTTTAGGGTAGTGATCGTTAAGTAGGATATGTTTGTATGTTCTTATGTTCTTGTGGTGAAATGATTCATGGCTTAGGGCAATAATCAGGCGGAATTATTACCCATTCTTTCCCATTGTCGGCTCCTTTCACCTCAAAGAAGCCGACTCCTCATATAAAAATGTTTTTCTATCCCTACTTCCTTCCCCACCCCTTCAAAATCAAACGTATATAAATATAAAACATCAATATCTCACTGGCACTCTCAACACGACACACAATAATGATACATCTACACAGAAAGCAAACACTATGGGTGAGTACAAATGCTTTGATTGAGTCTAAAATTTCTAGCATTGTATAAATTCATTTTTCACATCCTACATGTATTTGTACAATTTAAACAATGTTTATAAATCCCAGGCCCTGAAGATGATCTCAATAAAGATTGAAACGTTGGCACGATAAAGAAAATGTTTTTCTAAACCTACATCACATCCGCATCTCACGAACTCCTAATAATCTAGAATAAGGTGCGTTCACTCTTTAAGCACAAATTAATTTCTAATACATTAGTATGCGATGAAATTAGGCGTACATTAGAGTTTTTTCCATTTTCCCGAAAGATTCAACGCTGTAAAACCAAAAACACACATGTTTAAAATATTTTGTAAAGTGTGCGTCGGGGCGTCGGTGGCCGCAACGGTATAGGCGTTGACACGGCGCTCATCACTGTAAGGTAAAGGTCCCGGGTTCGAATCCAGCGGCCCTGCATTAAAAAAAAGTGTATGTCAAGGACGCTGAAAGACCGTGGTTTTATGTCAGACTAAGTTATTCAAATAACTATCTAAACTTTTTAAACTGCTGTCATTCATGTCTCGGGGATAACTCAAACAAACTCATTTTCATGCCAACATTTTTTTAATTATATTGATAATTTAACAAAAATAATGTTTACTTTACAAAACTCCTTTAGTTGAAAACTTTTTGTAAATGTTTCCTTAAATTGAAACAAACAGGCTTAGACTGGGGGCTTGGGATCACTGATTTTATTTAAATATTTTTGGGATAGTCAGTCGGAAAATGTTAGACATGTGCACCAGGTATCAGAAAAGTTCGTGCGGTTTTCCATTCGACGTCCATAACCTCCTCTTTTAAGCAGAAAATCGTTGTCTATGATACACAGGATTTAACAAAGTTCACTCCTCATTATCTTTGATATTAACCAACTTGAATTATACGTACAGAAGAAAATCGTGTAAATTTTATTTGAACGAAAATAGATCCATCCACATCTGCAACTGACCGAAGTAAAATCACTGTCGAAGGACATCGCCATCTGATTGAGATAGACACCTAGTAAACAATTTACCCGTGGGTTCAGACTGTCTATCCTGGTGAACGTACACGGTCCAGTCGATCTCCCAGAGGATCCCCCTTTGTTCACGTCCTCAGTGACCGGGAAAAAAACAAACATTAATCCCTGATAGATTCATCGATCCTCTAGTAGAAGCCTCTTGATCCTCCTTTCTGCTGAGGCCATTTTAAACTAATTGTAAGCTGGTCGTGCAAATTTATGTTAAAGAAGAATAGAAAAATATAATAGGTAAGAGATCAGGGATATGGCGCATTTGAAAGAACGAAAACGTTTCTTGACGTCTCACAATTAAACCATTTATTTATCTATTCAATATTATTCTATTCTATTGAATATTATTTTATTTTATTTTTACAACGACGACCCGCTATCGTCAGCGCGACCCGCCTATGGACTACGATCCTTTGCCGCCAAGTACATCACACACTTTATTCAATAACGGGCTTCCCAAAAAAGATCTGCACGTAGTGAGAACCTCAGCCCAGACTCGGGCCATTTACCGCCCGCTCCATCCCAAGTCCAGGTGAGTCCCAAGGCTAATTAGGTGAGTCCAGACTTTCAGAATTGTTGCTTCCAAATATGTTAACAATGAGATATATATTAGGGGTATTCACGATGATTGTAAGATTGTTAACTGGAATAGAGAAATGTCCAATAAGATCTTGAATGCCCCCTTCTTTTCTTAGCATGTTAAACGTTAATTTTTTCTCAATGCTGCGCGTGGCGGCTAGTAGAACCAAAAATAAAGCTGTAACAGTCCTTGAATGCTTGTTGTTTGTTTTGGTTTTCTTTTGTATTAAATTGTAAGATGCCAGAAGTTAATAACAAAGAAAAATTAATCAACTCTTTTATTCAAAATGCTATCATGCACTCGAAAAGTACTAACAAATGACACGCTTCAATTCGTGCCGACATACCATGTATCCTAATGTCTAACAGCCTTCAACTTTATAGGATAGGGGATGTATCTATTATGAATGAGAGTATAAGACAGGTCAGAAATTAACAAAAGAAATGTATTGGTCTGATTTAATTAATGCTTATTTAAGAATAAGAATACAGAAAACCAGCTGTTAAATTCGTGGCTGGCCTGTTAGATCGAGCAATGTTAACTAGCCGATTCTTACAAGTCACGTCAGCATTTTTCTCGATATAAGAGCACCTAACGGAGTTAACAGGGTTTACACAAAGATCGTGAATACTGTTTATTTGTTGTTGTTAATATATATATATATATANAATTATTATTATTATTATTATTATTATTTTTTTTTTTGACGGGCTTCCGACATCTTGGTCATTTCAACTATGTCTAAATTCTATTTCGAACACTACATTCATACAAATAAATACATTCATACACATAAATACATCCATACAGTACACTCATTCCGTTTGGTCGGTGGAGTACTTGATATTCCTACTCAAACTAATCTAGATTGGGGTCGATGAAGTACTTTTATAAATATTCCGCCATTGACCCCGAACACACACTCTTACGCTCTCATCGTTTGAGGGGTGATGATGACGTTATATTTCACCCTCACCCCTCGCCATTCACGCTAATAAATACATGCACTCAGACAGTTAATATTGTTTTATAAGTGAATGGTAGAGTAAGTTAGTTCGTCAAGGAATGAAACAGAACCTCCCTTTCCTAGCTATCAAATGGACATCTCATGACTAGATGTTCCATTTAACAAGTAGCAGAACAATTGTCATACTTATCAGATTGAAAAATGGTAATTTATGTTGGTCTACTATTAATTTAACGTATATCATGGTTTGTATTTGACCTACATTTTAAAAGTTTAAAAGTAAAAAAGGTTCAAGAGGTTGATTGCCATAGTTTTTGGGACTTAATGTCCAGACTGATTTAAAATGGTCAACTCACATATATATGTTGTGTAAAGACACATGCTTCTTCGTTTCGGCTACTTATAAAATAAAGTTATTTTGACGGCAATAACACCAGGGGGGGGGAGACAGCTGCAGGTAACCCACCCTACATCAAGCCGTACTCTCTCCCAACGTGTTAGATGTTAAGTGTTTTGTTAAATTGTTAGCTAATAGTCAAAAGTGCGGCTAATTAGCATTTTTTCTGAAATATTTAAAAAATGGTTGATATCAAAAACTTTTTACTCGGTAGAAGTAGTAGAAGTATGCGGCTTGAATATTTGTATTTTAATTTTATGACTAATTTCAATATTATTACACTACTGGGGGATAATATATATGGAAAATACAAATATTAAATAAATATCCTTTTTACCAACATCTTACTTACGATTTGCTTATGGAACAAGTTATTTTTTAAGTAATTGGGTTCTAGTTGTTTATAAAATTGTCCTTCCTCTGATTCTTGATAACTCTTCAGCCATTCGTTTACATGTTTTCTTACTTATTCTGAATATTTACGTACACATTCAGAGTTTTGCTTAATAAAGTGGAACGACATCCATAATTTCCTAATTGCAAAAAATAATAGCAATGTCAGTAATAATATTGACATATTTAATCTTTACTGAAAGTAAAAGTACCTGAAGTACATAAGTAATATAAAAACTGAATTGCCTGTTCTGTGATGCCATTAACGACAAACCGAGCGGTTAATTAAAAATAGAATGAACACAATCGGACGCCAGATACCCGAACGGGGTTGTGACTGCGTTGTCGGACCATGTGCACAACACGGCACAATTTTGAATGGGTCCCTCAGCTTTAGGACTTTGACTCATTTTGCTCATATGCTCATACGTAAGTACATCGCATGAGTTCTGGTGAATCGTACCATTTTTTCTGTCAGGAACCTAGCAGGAAGTTAAAAGGATACTGCTTACCCTAAGGAAAGGTATCAATAACACCACACACACCTGAGGAAATTGTCCCCAAAAGACCATGTTTAATCTATGAGCGAGATGCTTTACTATTGTATATACTTAGAAATCAGATAGAGTTTTCCGCCCACTTAACATCATTGTAAGCTATACTTTCCCTAGACAGGCTAAATCATGTGAGAAACTTTTGTCGGCAAACTTAGATTCAACGTGGATAGATTTCAATTAAAACTAGTGAGATTTCTGATTTTATACGTTTCTTGAAATCTCCTGTAGTTTGTATCGGATGGCTGTGCTTGACTATGTTAACTTGTGGAGATTGTTCCGACGGTTGTCACCCACTTTCACAAACTGCTGTCATTTACTGCCCTTGAGCGCTACAGTCTCTCTGTTTAAATTACAAAACTAATTAATCATTTAAAAGTATTAGCTAGCAGTTTTTGCTCTAAGTTTCGGTCGTTTTTAACAAAGTTTTGCTACTGCAAAGGCTGATTTTTCTTCTGTACAGCAGACTTTTCCCATCGTGTATCGTTCTTAACGAAAAACCTGTTGTTATTTGGTATGTGGCCATTATTGTTCTTTTTCATAATGATTTTCTTATTCATACTTCAGGAATTTAAGATGAACTTTGTCAACAGTCTATTGAATATCATCACTTTTTAAAAAAATTTCATTTGCCAATAACAAAAAGAATGTACGTGCAAATTTTACTATGATCTTTAATTGTGGTGTTTAGTGACCGTTAGTCAATGATTATTCGGAGATGGTGAGATGCGGTTTGGTGTGACGTAGGTTTTAGAAAAACATTTTCTTTATCGTGCCAATGTTTCGATCTTTATTGAGATCACCTTCAGGGCCTGGGATTTTTAAACATTGTTTGAATTTTACAAATACATGTAGGATGTTGAAAAAAATTATGAATTTATACAATGCTAGAAAATTTTAGATTTAAAAAAATTAATTTTATACAATGCTAGAATTTTAAATCTAAAATGTAAATTACAATCTATTTTTAATTTACAATTTTTAATCTAAAATTTTCTAGCATTGTATAAATTCATAATTTTTTTCCACATCATACGTGTATTTGTAAAATTCAAACAATGTTTATAAATTGGCACGATAAAGATAACATTTTTCTAAAACCTACGTCACACCAGACCGCATCTCACCATCTCCGAATGATCTTTAATTTTAATTGGGAAACCCATTGGGCACTCGATATTTGTCTCGGTCCTGGATTTTAATCCCGGCGTTGGTTTTTGCAGTTTCTTCGATAATTTGTATGCTATATAGTTTTTATTTAAGTTACTGTAATTAATAATAGTTCGAAAAAAAATAGTGAAGTAGTCTAATTTCTGGTTCACGACGTGTAGTTTGTCGTAAAGCCCTCCTGTCTGACAAGAATTGCAATGCAACACGTAACCTAAAGTCTACAATTCACCATTATTTTCAACAGCTCAAAAAGTGTTTTGAATTTTAAAAAAGGTGACCGACAAAACATGTTTGATATTTATGTTGTTAGTTAAAGAATTAATGGAATTATACAATTGCTGTTTGTCAACTGCCACTCACATTTACTGGAAATTACATTAATTCCACAAATACGCGGGACTAGGGAAAGGTGCTTTGAGCGATATTGAGTGAGTCGTGTAGCTCAAGCCACAAATATGGTCTTATTTTCATCGTGGAACTATGAAAACCAACGAGAAACAGGGCCCAGCAATAAATTACCCTTCGGGAAACAGGCTTTACTCTCAAACTATAAGTATAGGCTTAAGCTACTCTGAAAGCGAGTTGTACTTTCACACCCCATCATACCCTGATGGACGTAAGCTGAAAATCTTCAAAAGGGTTGGCATATTGTTCGACGGGAGGGGAATTGATCACAATTTGCACCATATTGTTGTAAGAGAAAACACTTTTTTTTACTTAAACTAGATGACATTTTCTCATTCACGAAAATATTTTAAGATAAGCAACAATTGTTGGTTAATAACCAACATGTTTGTTGGTTAAGAACCAACATGCAGAAATATTTTTTTAATATTTTAATAGGATGTCTCACATGACCTGATCTCCGATAATGCAATTAATGCAAATAGTATTGGGTAGTTAATATGAAAATGACAATTAGGAATTTAATACAACTTTAAAGTGCAAAGTTAATTTTCCTTGATTCAAAAATATTTTTGTCCGCTAATTATTTATTTGTAAAGGTCAATATTTATTTATAAATACCTATTTTTACGCAAAGAATTCGTTTTTTTGTTTTAGTTTTCTGTTTTGTTTTTTTTTGCTAAAAATATTTAGTAAATATTGACATTAGAATTAGGTTTCTATTTATTCCTGGAATTTGTGTTCTGATATTTTCATAAACTTGTGTTCAAGCAACAATATTTCTGTTTTACCCTTTTAATTTCTAGTTTTCCTTTTCTAACGGCTTTTCTATCTTCTGGTAATTGAACTTTGGGAAAAATCTTAAAATAAAAATGTTGAGCTTCCACCTTATTTGAGGTTCCTTTAGGAATCAAGTTCACTAATAAAACTGCCACCAAATAAATGAGCCAAACAACATAATAGAAAGAGATCAAGAAGCATGTTTTAAATGATAACCTTATTATCCACATATATCTTTGCTCGTTACTACTGCAGTTTATTAGAAAGGTACAATTTATTAAGTAAAACATTCAGCTAATTATTTATAACATTCCATCAAGGAAAAATTATCTTCATCCACATTTGTGTAGGAATTTTTAAGATAAATCTTCTCCCATGTAGCCAGTAAAAAAATATTTTCTAAACTGTAGAGCAAAAGCAGGATGCAGTGGTTTACCCAGGTGGAAATAAACTTCACTAAGCCACAACTCTCATAAAAGAGAGCAGCGAATTTCAGCAAAAATTTCAAGTCATTTATTGGGTTACCATTTTCTCAAAATTTATTTGGTGTATTACAACAACCAACTTGTTTTACCTTACAATGCTATGCACTTGTAGATAAGGTTTCAAAAATAGTTAATCTTTTATTTTTGGCAACAACCAAAATTTCAAAAAAACAATTTATTTTACCACTCCTTTATTTTATTTTATTTTTTTTAAACATACCTAGCTTCGCTATTTTCCTATTATTTCTCCACAAAATGAAAAATCATTCATTTCAATATGATATAGTGGTTTGGAGAAAAGTGTAAAAATTTGAAAATTCCAGATTGGCCATGGAAATTGGTAGGTCAAAACTGCAAAATGAAAAATCATTCATTTCAATATGATATAGTGGTTTGGAGAAAAGTGTAAAAATTTGAAAATTCCAGATTGGCCATGGAAATTGGTAGGTCAAAACTGCAAAAGGGCAGCAAACTACATTGGTCATTGCCAGCCCTCTGTTTCTTACCTTTTCTTTTCTTATCTTATGATAGTTAAGATGTTTTATGATAAAATGGTAACCAACTCTCTTTTCTTTATCCTATTGCTAGCCTCTCTGTACCTCAGGGCCTCATCAATTGTAAAATATCCCAAATACAAAAAAAACAAGATAAAAACATTGTAGTCTGGTTAGCATTCACACTACCCCAGGCCCAGAGTACTCGATATTCCTCAGGTAATTGGGGATCCCATTCACGCTAATATATTACTTGCACACACCACAATACACCAGTATATTATTCAAACTATTTATAGGGAGATTATAAACAACATATTACCCAATAAATATATTTTGCTCGTATTAATACAAACAACTTTCATGTATGATTTCTCTATAATACATATGCCAAATCATAAATTCTTATCTTATTTACAACATTGACATGGGGACAAGGAAAGACCAATTACACATTTTTTTTACAATTTCCTTGCAAAATGTATTTACAATACATGTGTTGCCCCAGTACAATCCTTGAGACAAACCAAGCACACTGTACGTCGTTCAAACAAAATAATATTTTTTTCTTTTAAATTTCTACAGTATCTAAGAGATTTCAGGAAAGAAAAATCTTAAACTGAATGCCTACAATCTCTGAATTTCCCCATGTATAATAACAAAACTGTTGACAGTCTTTTGTAACAACTAATTTGTAGTTTTTTGAAATTTCGATAGATGCTGATAAAAGTAGTTTGAGAAAATAATAACAGCCCTAGTTAAAATTGAAAATTCACATGTGAGGTGAAATAAAGAAATTAAATAAAAATCTATTATTTTTAGGCCATTTACATTTGTAAAAAAGAAAGAAAAGAAACAGTGTGAATAACAAATGACATTATCACTAGTTATATAAATTTGGACACGATTTTTTATTTTTTTTGTGATACAATCAATATTTTAATTTTTAAACTGTTGGTTCATTTGTTAAAAATTTGTTTTTATAATCCACATTAACAGTCATTTCATCAACAATCTATCGAATTACAGATCACAGAGCGTCAGCACAGCGCCCACTCCTTTTAAAATTCTTTTTTCACTTAGTCATAAGAGCTATAATAAAGCAGTCCTTCTTGCACCTACAATATAGTGATTTAACCAGCAATATATAACAGCAACGAGCACTTTTGGTATATTTAAAAATTATGTTTTCAATTTAAATAGTAATATATTGTTGAAATCATTGAAAATTGATTAGACATTATCAATAAGAAACTAATCTTATAATTCTGTCAAAGCTAAAATTATCTAGAACATATTATTTATAAAACCCCTTTTTTTTTGCATCATTTTGCTTTTTTTAGCATCTATAATTGACAAAACAAAAAATAAACCCTATCTTCTAGTATAATAATATGTGAAATAAGATTTTTTTGAAATTCTTTTCTCAACTAATAAATGCTTTAAATACCAAAATTGTGATATGGACAGTCCATGAAGCTAGTGTTTACTTCAAATGCTTTTCTACGTTTATATGTTATATATACTTATGTTTTTTTTTAATTATATTTTTTTCGGTAAAGCTAATTTCATTCACTAAATGACACTTTAACCAATATATCACTATATTTTAGGTATAGTATTAACACATTTGTTATGTACAGAATGAATAAATGTAAAATATAAATAAAAATTTTATTTATCAGCATAGCTTGTTTGGTATCAATCCAAAAATGGTTCAGCTCTTTTACATTATTTGTATTTTAATGTTAATTGTGTTTAATGCAAAGGCACATAATTTCCATCCAATTTTTGAGGTACCAAACAAGGTTTATGTCATTTTTATATGAGGAAGAAAAGAAACTTAAATAATCATAATGGGTAAACCTTCTAAACAAATTGTTTTAAAAATCAACTTCAAATATTACACTGTGACAAATTATTTACTTATCTGTACTAAATAACTAGGGAAATAAACTATTAAGTATACAACATATCCTTTAAAAATAAAATAATTTGTAGATATTGAACATTGAAACTAAAACCACAAAGCATACTTTATATGAAATTATTAGGCCTATTGGATTAGTATAATAATAGTTTCATAAATTAGTTCAATGTTAGACATTATCCTGTTACTTTTCGTTCGTAACTTAGTATAAATAAAAATCAAACATAAAAAACAAGGTCGGAAGTTAGTGTAAAATGCAGCTGTTATAATTGAGCACCCTAATAGTTTAAAGCTATAATCTTACTCTTCATATACTACAAAGATATTGCATTTTCTAGCTGACTTAATCTAATTGATGTGGAGTATTTAACGTTTTTACAATACTGTATGTTTTGTATACATACACACACAAATATATACATATTACATAAATATGAATGTGTGTGTATGCTGATTTATTTAATTAATTATAAAGTCTTTCCTAATGAAATTAAGAATATTATTTACAGTGATTTATATCACGATGGACAGAAAAAGATCCCTTACCCATTCCATCATTGCCAGTTCTCTTGAACAATTAAGTCCTGGATGTTTTAAGTACGAACTCTTTTCATCTTGTTCAAAATATATTTACATTTTAAGATCTTCACTCTATAATAATTAATATTTACATTGCACCATTTTGTGATGCACTTATAAAAGATTTGGTTTATTAATTGATGTTATTATATTAAATTCTGTTAAATCCGACAAAATATTCTTTATATAAAATAGGACAGAATTTATTAGAATACTTTTCAATCTATAGAAATATTATTTTGGCATAGGCAAATTAATTTTTGTTTTTAGTGTGTATAAACCATGTAACTATTAAATTAAGTATGAAAAAGAAACATTTCATAAAGCAGAAAAGTTCATTTTAACATGAAAAATATTTTAGCATGTACACAAATAACTCTTAAACCTAAAAGTAAGTAACAAGTCACATTGTAAATTGCCAAGTACAATTTATACATGGTCTGCTTATGAATGCTAAACCAAGTAACAAAATTACAATTAAATTTAAAATCACAGCTTTATCATTTATTTCATTGTGATATAACACAATTAAAACATTCTTCAATCAACGAAATATAAATTATTTAACTATAACAATTTATTTTTGTACACAACATTTTGCAAAAAAAACTGTCAACTTTTGAACTTGAAAAGTTGAAAGTGTTTCAGCATCATTGGTAGTCAAATAGATTAACAATCAAACATATAACACTCATAAAAGTATTGTTTATACATTTATAAACAACATATTTATACATTTTAATGTAATTTATTGTTAAATTAAACATATTAAGTCAATAATATTTCATTTGTAAAAAAAAATTTTTTATAAAGTGTTGTATTATTAGTCTCAGCCAAAATCTAATAAACAAATTAATTCATTTTGAGTAGGTACTTAAAAGCAGGTATTGTGTGAAATGGTTTTATGAAATATGTGTTAGTTATTTCCTGTTACTGGTATGTATTGTTTGATTCGTCCTTATTAAATGTGTCTGATTTATGGAAAGTTGGTCTGGTGCTCATTTGAAGCTCATGAATAGCAGCAAAGTTGGTCTCGGATTTGGGACGTGGGAGGCTTGCTGTTAAAATATGAAGGCTTCTTCCAAGTTCACTGATTAGTGACCTATTGCCGACAGATTCGACTGATGTATTTGCATGTTCTGCTTGTTCAGACAATGCATTCACGACTGCATTTATTGTTTTACTCTCACTTCCCATTTCTTCTTCTTCTTCCTCTTCATGATGCGAAACAAGGTTAGGATTTTTACCAATTTTGTTTAACCTGTAAAAATAAAATTGACAATTTAATGAATCAGACTCAAAATTGCAATCTTAAATGGTGTATTAACAAAATATTTTTTCTTTTAACTCATATATTACTATATTACGGGAACTTTTTTTAAAGTTTTCTTCATGTGGTCTGCTAGGTGAAGAACCTGTAATTTCATTTCCGAACATTTTGATATGATATGTTGAAATAGTGAGGAGCAGTCAGGAATAAAATATTTTAGATAAACACCTTGTTGTTCATTTTTTTGCCACTGTTTCAACCTCAAATCGGGTCATCTTCAGGGCCGGGGTTAATTACAAAATATATGTTTATTTGAAAAATTAACAAACATCGGTAAAAAATGAAAAAGGTGTTTATCTAAAATAATTATTCCAGACCGCTCCTAACTACTTCAACGAATTATTGAACAGCCAGTTGCTGTATATCACACATTTTGATATGCCTATCCTCACATCATCACAGACACACTTTAGATAACCAAATGCCGAAATGCATCCAACACATCCCGTGAGAATGATCGGTAACGACAAAATTACAACTGTATTTTTGTTTGAAATGTTTTAATGCCTTGTGAAGTGACTTTAAGAGGAAAATTTTGTTTAATTAACTTACTAGGTTGAGAAAATTAAATACATAAATAAACTATTACTAATATTTTTGTAAAATGTATTATCTAATTTTAAAACAAAAATTTTGGGGATTGCCAGTGCCATTGGGTTAGAGTGGCTGACTTGTTATTTCCCCTATTAACAGTTGTAAGTTTGAATCCCTGTGTAGCCATGGCAATTTAATTGATAATAATTTGAAAAAAAGTATTTTAAAGTTGTTCTGACCCCCTCTACCAATACAGCCCATTGGTAGTTGAATATCAGGTCCTTCTCAGGTATGACAGGAATTAATGTTTACTTTTACAATTACTTTATATTTGCAAATTCAAATCAATTTAAACAAAAATATTATGATTTGTCATTAGGTTATTATCAGAATGATTGATCTGTAGTAAACAGGATTTCTCATTCTTGAAATAATGTATGATTTGTATATTCATCTTCCATGGGATAATTTGACTGTTTATTGTTATCAGTCTATTGACTGTGTACAATTAATTTTCTGGCTGGTGTTGGATCTAGTACGATTAGCAAAGATGAAGAAACTCACCTTTGCCATACATGCCACAAAGCATACATCAATATATAATAATTATTATAAGTGATAACTATTGGTTTTATATGTGTTTAAATTCTTGCTACAAACTAACGTGATTTGTTTTTATTTTATATTTATCCAAAACTGGATAGTTTTGATATGCTTCTTCTCACTTTAATATTTTTTTCAATTTGATCAGTTGCCTACTAATACACAAGTTTCCCCCTGTTTTATCAATTATTTCACATTAAATCATTAATTTTATTGTCTAAATTAACCTGCCAAGTACTTGTTTCTTAGTATGTGAATTTTGAAAGAAAATCATTAATATACAATAAAAACATTTCAAACAGAAAAAAAAAACTGTATCAGTTATAAAAATATTTAATATCCAAAACATACTATTTCAATTTGTTCTAAATCTACTTGTGAACTTGAATTCACTTTTAAAAATAAGTAGAGAAACCCTGATTCTTTGGTCGAAAGGATCCTTTCTTTCAGGTAGTACTCAGGTTAACAGTGGAACTTCACTTATTCATATTACAATTTTAAAATAATTTTATTTTTGTTCATACAAGTTTGTATATTGTTTGTAAAAAGTTTGTCTGAAATGGCAAATATCTAAATGTACCCATATAACATTAATCTGTCAATAATAATAGTATTTAATGTATATGCCCATAATTATTAATTTAAAAACAATGTTGTATTTTTCACACTTAAATGGATTTTAAATTAACTTAATGTAAGTAAATTGCATAAATGATTGAAGTTTAAAAAAAAAGTATTTGTTAAAGCTGGGTGATACCAGTTATACTAGAAATATTTATCAATTAAAAGTTTAAAATAACTGTTCAATCACGAACTCTCAAGCAGGGGACTTTTTTCTTTTAATCTATAATGAACAAATATGAAATAAAATATAAATATGACCATGTATATTCAATATAGAAAATAATTACCTTGTAATGGGGTGTATAAAAAAACTAATCAATACATTAAAATATATGAAAAATAAAATAAAGATAATTATTTTGATTTCAGTTCACTATTTTGAAGTTATGGAGTAAAGTTTGAAGAAAAATAATTAAGCCCTTTTCCAAATTTATGTTGAGGTTCATTACATACTAAACATTATCATGGAGCGATTGTGAATAGTATAGCATACAAATAAGCAATTATTAATATAAACAAATATTCAGGTTTAAAATTATTTTAAAGTAATGAGTTAAAACTATTTTTTTATACTAATGATATTTAAGTCGTTTTCTAGAAAATTATTATTGATAATATTTTGAGATTGATATATTTTTGGATTGGACACACAAATTAGTTTTATGTTTTGTAATCGAGTTCTTGTTACTAGAGAGTGTGCATGGGTTGGGTTATAGTTAAGGACAGGTTTTATTAAATTAGGGATGGTTAGTTTGAATAGAGGTTGGGCAAAAAAGGGATATGGTCACGATTATTTAGGTTGGTTAGTTTAGGTAAGGTTATGCTTAAGTAGGGTTAGGGACAGGTTTGGTTAGGTTAGAATAGATTATGTTAGGGAAGAGATAATTTAGGTAGGGTTTGGGTAAAGTAAAGCTAGGAATGGGTTTGGTTAGTCAAAGTTAAAGAAGGGGTTAGGTTTAGGGCTAGATATTGGATTGGTTATGTTAGGTTAGCGATGGGTAAGAGTTAAGGGTGGGGCCGGGTTATTTCAGGTTAAGTTAGAAATGAGCCAGGTTTATTGTTAGGGGTGGGTTTAATTACATTAGATAAAACAGGATAGAATTAAAATTAAAGACAGCTAAATTTAGGTAGGATAAGGGATGGGATTGATTATGTTATGTTACAGACAGGTTAGGAACATGGTTTGATTGTGTTAGATAAGAGGTGGGATAATCCTTGAATGAGTTAGGTTGGCTAAGGTTAAGAATAGGTTACATATCCATGATTCAAGGTTTTTGTGAAATGGAGAAAATAGGAGAGTAAGAAGCACGAGTTTTATGTACATGCTAACTCCTTTTTTCTAACCTTTGGTTAACAAATAACTAAAGAAATTGATATTGGAAATCATTTATTCGTCATATTTTCCAATATGTAATGTTAAATAAATTAAAATACGTTAGATTTTTAAAGACTGTAAGTAGCAGGAATGAGGATAAGTTAAAATGTTTTGACATGACACTTCCTTGTAATAATATTATTTCTATATTTTAAAAATAGAAAACATTTTGCAATTTTAACAATAAAAACCATTTTAAATTTTTTAAAAGACATTAAGAAGGATGATATTAGGGTTTAATCAAAAATAATTTAATTGGTCATTTTAATTTTTTTATTAGAATTATTTAGAATATATGTAAAAATATCATGAAAAAATACTTAAAATGTCAAATCATCCTAATGTTAATTTTTTAAAGTTGTTGAATCATCACCAATTTTTTTAAGAGGTGTTAATAGAATTACAGCCTTGCACCATCAAGTAAATTTTTATATTTATGGGCCAAAAAGATTAGCTTTTGAAATTTCCATTGTGTTTGATAAGTTGAGTTTTGTAAAACTATCTTTGTAAATACAATTTTTTCAATTTTAGTGTTCATGAATATAAAACTTTAAATCAATAAAGTTTTATTAAAGGAATATTTCAATATTTTTTAAAAATTAAATATTGCATATTTATTTTTGGCACTGTTTGACCTGCAGATAATTTAAATGGTACTTTTATTTAAATATTTAAATTTAAAACGAAATAAACCAATTAAAGAACTAACACTCACATGCACATAAGCACACGTATGCGTATACTTTCACACAGATTCACTTGTGTGACAAGATTTAACATTTTGTAAAAAAAAAAAAAATACTTATATAAATTATGACAATTAGGTTTTCCTGTGTATATTGGCATATTTAATAAAGTAGTTTAACTATAATAACACTTTACAATAAAATAAATTCCTATACTTTTTACAAAAGAATAAACAAAACTAAAAAAAATGTACAAAATTCATATTTACATGCATTGAATTAGTTAATTAGGTCTACTTTAGATAACATAGCATTTAGTTAAAAACGTTAAAATAATTACAAATAGAGGCAGAGTTAATAATTTACTCTGCTTGAACACATAAAAAACTAAAGTTAAATCAAATTATCATGCTACACACTAAATCATGCAAATATAAATCTGATAAAATAATGTACTAGACAAGTTAATAAATGTAAAAAACTAAATAAATAAAAACAATTAAAAAGTGCTAAAATGCTGAGTATGATTTCATATCTATGTCATTGCTTTGCTTACAGGAATCAACTATTACAATAACATTGTTTAAGCAAGTGATAACATAAAAAATAAGTAATAAAATAGGTAATATAACATTAAAAAATTAAAATACACGTATTAAAATAAAATAAGAACAGCAATAAGAAAAATAAACAAATAAAACAAACTATTTCTAAATAGGTACATGCATGAATTAAACATAGACATTAAAATTATAAAAATCTTAGCCAAAGTAAAATAAAAATGTAAGTAATTTAAATAAATTAAAAATGTAATAATAAAGCAGAGTTCATTGGTAAAATTTGATAATTGAAAATATAAAATAAAATTCATGCTAAAGTCGATGCTCTTCAATATTATTATCTACTGCAACTGGAGGTGTATTATGTTCTCGTGCCCGTTGTCGCTCACGATTTATACGATACCTTTCAGCTGCTACACTCTCCATCGTTCGTCTCATGAGTGGATATTGGTCGAGAACTGCATTGAAGTGTTCTACTGAGAGGGAGAAAAGGTTGCAGTACGTTTCAGCACGAACACTTGCGACTCTTCTTGCATTTGTTAGAAGACAAATTTCACCAAAATAAGAGCCATCACTAAGACTTGTTGCCACCTCTCCATTCGCCATGACAATATCAACAATTCCTTCTTGTATAAAATACATTTTTGTGCCTATCGTTCCTTCCTTGATTATAATATCACCTAAAATAAACCAAAGAAAATTAATAAAGGTTTAATTAGGAGCAGTAAGAATATAACAATCTGTACAGTAGAAACTTGTTAGTTTCAACTTAATTGGGACTGATTGTGCCCTGTTTGGATTAGCTGCAATAATAGAGAAGCAATCAGTATAAAGATCAGGTGATATACAATTAGAAAAAATAAAATAAAATAAAACGACAAGGGATATAGTAATTTTGATTTTTTTGTCATAAGTCATTTTGATTATTTTTGACTGCCTATACTAGCTATTTTGGTCTATCGGATGCATTTATACTTCATTCCTTCTTCAGTTTTTAATAATGGTTTGTGTTAAACCCAACAATGACGATGATGAAATGCCCTAACGCACCCCCTAATGCCCTGTCAGACCAACCCAGCGAAAATCATTAGGCTGAAATTATCAGTAGTGATCGAATTACATCATGATGCTTGTTCAGCCTACTAAACCACAGTACATGTGAATTAATTTATGGCTCAGAAGTATGAATATTGAAAAATAAATGACTGAATGAATGAACAATGCTTTTATTTACATCAATATGTAATACAACAAAATATAATTTTATAAAAAGTAGATTTTTTTAAATAAAATGATAACTTAATTTATAATATTATAACCTGTCTGTCGAGTTGTCTAATTAAACGATACAATACAAAATTGGGGAAAAAAACTGTTATTACACTTATCTACTAAGCACTAATTAGAACTCACTAATTAAACTTCAGCCATTACTTCAAAGATTTGGCAATATTTTTTTATCCAACCATGGCTATTTCAATATGCAATCTCAGATAGACCATGAATAGGTTGGATTTGATTTAATGAAAATACGGTTCAAGGTTTCTGTTGCTTGCCATATATTAGTGACCTAATCAAAAAAGTAGGTAAAATTCTTAGATGAGAAGGTATTTGAGTAGCTTCTAGAGGTACTTGTTCTCTTAGAAACATCCTTTCAAAACCTAAAAAAACATTGATAACTTGTCAAAAAGCCAACTTAATTGTAATGATTATGATATTAAATATATAGAGCAAAGCGGCAGAGAAATTAAAACAAGAGTTAAAAAACACTTGCCTAAATCAAACAAGTAAGGGCTTTATTCTAGAGGCAGATGGGAGTAAAACCCAGGACGAGAGAAGCACCCAGGAAGAAATGATTGCGGTCCACTTCCCAAGGACGCAGAGCATGTGGATGACAAAGAGGAGACCTGGAAAGAACTGAGCAGAAACTGCCAACTGTTCAAAAAGGCTAGGAGTCTTTCAGGTAAAATATTACTCCCAACAAAGTTAAATGGGCAATAAGCACATTTAACACCTACAAATCACCAGGAGGGGACAATATTTTCCCTATGTTATTGCAACAGGGACTGGAATCCCTGTTACCAATACTGGTAAACATTTTCAGGGCTCAGCTATGAACTAGCACATATCCCAAAGATATGTAGACACACAAGGGGTTGTGTACATACCGAAAGGAGGAAGTTCCACCACAGATTCGGCAAAGGCAGTAGGACCCATAAGCCTAACTTCTTTTGTCCAGAAAACAATGGTGAAAATTATAGGCCAAGAAATTAAGGACAATTATCGTGTAAAAATTACCCTTCATGATCAGCAGCATGCATACTAAAACATTAAAGCCACGGAGATGGCCCCAAACAAATTGGTAGAGCATGTTCACAAATCATTCGAAGATAGGAAAATAGCACTCTGCTACTTCATGGATATATAGGGAGCCTTTGACAATACCTCGTACAAAGCTATTGAGACGGCTGTATAGAGGAAAGGCATAGACCTCCCAACTACAAATTGGAAATTAGCAATGCTGAGATATCAGATAATAAGCACTGAACTTGGTCATCAGACTATACAAATACCTATACTAGGTGCCACCAAGAAGGGGTACTATTGCCACTTCTCTGGCTGCTAGTAATCATGATCTAATCGAAGAACTCAATGAGTTACGATACCATACCATAGGTTACGCAGATGGAAACAATCAAAAAAGGGAAATTTGAAGACACTCTGTCAAATCAAATGTAAAGTACCCTAAATATTATAGGAAGATGGAACGAGAAAAAGGCAGTAAAAATTGGGGAATATACTTCAAAATGGCATACTGGTTGTACAGCACAACGGTAAGACCCTTAGCATAAAGACTTATGAAGCTCTAGCATGGTGGCCAGAGGCACTAAATAAGGAGACGCAGACCAAATTACAAAGTCTACAAGGACTAGCGTGTCTCAATACTAGACGGGCAATGCATACCTGCCCACTAAAGTAATGGAGACTGCACTCATCCTCCCAACATTACATGTTTATGTACAAAAGGTGGCTTTTGAGAGTGTCAACAGACTCCTTAGATATAAAGAAAGAAAACCAGATCTAAGGAGTAGCCACCACAAAATGGAATGAGAAATAAAAACTCAAACATTGGATAAACACTCTAGGTATGAGACAAGCTAAGAGATTTATCAACATCTCAAAACGGAAAACGAAAGAATTCCTCTCTTTCAGCAGGCAGGATTTGAGAAGGATTAAAGGCCTTTATATCTGCCACTGCCCTCTTAACTATCACCTTAAGAAAAATGGGCAAGGCTGAGAAGGAAACATGCTGGCTCTGTCAGGAAGAGCCAGAGACATCGGCACATATTTTTTGCGAATGCGGCATTTGCCCGTTTATGGTACAGCCACTTTGGTAGGACATTTCTCATACCCAAAGAGTTCCGTGAAGAGGCACCAAGGAAATTGCTCTGTTTTATAAGGAAAAAAGCACACTTTCCAAGGTAAGGCTATAAGACATAGGGGTTCCACAATAGACTTGTTTAGGTTGCAGTGGAGAAAAAATTGTATTCAACCCCCCACCAACCCACCAAAAAACTTAAACAAATTTTCTGAATTTAAGGACCATTTAAACTTTTTAAAAAACACACACACACCCAATTTAAATACAACAGTGTTTCACAGTTTCAATAAAGGGAGGGAAGTAGATTTGGTTTAAGAAATTTGAAATAAAAAATGTAAAATTAAACGATTATTCGGAGATTGTAACATTAAACATGGAGATAAATGCATAAATAATGTAATATGTTTTGATTTAATTTAATTTTAAACATGTTCCTGGTGTTGCATGTTTTTTAATCCAAGACAAAGTAATAAGTTTTTATGTACAAGAAAGTCAGCAGTATAAATGACAGGATGGGTCTAATAATACTCCCCTACTGTATGCAGGCTTGTATAAGTCTGTGAGTATTTGTTGCCTCACCTCAGTTTTTTCAAGGATTGCAGGATTACTTTATAAGTGGTGGTAGGAAATGTTTAAGTTTATAAAGAATTGTACCTAATAAACTCAAAAACTTAACAATTTATTAAAATGAACTTGTGATATTTTTACCTGGCTGGAAGACTTCGTAACGAAGTTTTGTAACAACATCAGATACAAAATTCCCATCTGCATTAGCAAAAAATGGAACAGAAGCCACTAAAGAACGACAGTTGTAGTTTATTACATCCTGAAAATCAGACAACATAAAACCAATTTAATTCAAACAACATATTTAAATTTAAAAAATCTATTAATTACTGTGTTTTACTCTTTCATTATCACAGTATTTTCTAGTACTTAAATAATTTTGTACCAAAACAGAAACATTTGAAAAAAATTTAAAGAAACTAATGCATGATTTATGCACAGCATGATATATTCAATGTAACATTTGGAATGGTTTTCATTTTATTAATCTGATGTATAGTTTATTACATACCAGAGAATGGATACAAACCAGATTTTTTGATGAAAAAAAAATGTAAGGGTTTTGAATATGTTCATACGAAATTCAATGGAGAGAAATTTATAACAAAAATCTTCACTATGCACCAGAAGCTTGTACATAAATTTATTTCTTTATATACTTAATATAAATACTTTACTTTACCTCACGAAGTTTTTCAGAAAGTTCTCCTAGAATTGCTTCTTCATCAAAAAATTTCCCTTGATATCTATGTTCAAAATATTCTGTTATTCTTTGCCTCATTTCCCTGGGCAACTTTCTGTAAGCCATATACTCTTCTACTTGTTTCACCTAAAAGGTAAATAATTTTTAAACTAAACATAGCTTCACATATTATTATACAATTTTATACACTATACTACAATATACTATTTTTACAATACATTATGCAATTTTTAATATATATGAAGAATGTATGTATGTAAGTTGAGATGGCAACAGATAGTGGAACAAAATTATTAAATTTGATGACAAAATGTGACATTTTGATTAAATTTATTATAAAAAAAACGCTAAGGACTGATTTTACAACAATCCAGATCTAATATAAAATGAATGTATGGAATAATACCCTTTCTCTGTATTGTCTTCTCGATGAATCCAAACTTTGAATTAAATTAGTGGCATGTCCTAAAAATAGTGCATAGCATGTTGCACCGCTGATCATTGAAAGCATGGTTAGCCACATATCAGTTAAAGATTGAGGAGGAAACCTTCCATATCCGATGCAGAGCATGTGAGACATGGCTTTAAAAAGAGCCCAGGAATACTGCTCTAACCAAAATGCTTCCTATATTTTGAAAAATCAAATTAATTTAATTTGTACAACAAACATTGGATGACCAAAAGAATTATTTTCACCTGGAGCTCATTGATTGCAACCCAAGAATTCGATGGAAATCCTTGGAGCATAGGAACCAAAAATTGCAGACAGCCCGACCAATGACCAATGAGAAGCATCATACAAATTAAGTTGAAGATCCTCATAAAGACACTTGCCATATTGAGAAACTGAAACATAAGATATTTATGCGGCCTATATAAACATTTAAATTATGTGACAAATAAATTTTTTTTGTAGAAATAATTTTTGATTTATAATAAGTAACCATCTGGAAAGAAACACCTTTTTTTACCCCACTTATCCTTGGTTCTTGCCTGCCCCTCAGAGACTGGGATAAGGCCAGTAGCCTTAATACAGTTTTAAACATGGCCATGCTGCCTGCAGTTCATCAGCTTCGATACCAGTATAATGTTAGTACGTATGCTTTATGTTTGATCTTACATTTCCATACATTCATAATTTCAGAAATATATAATATAAATTATTAAATTTGTTCAAGCATTATTATTGCATCATATACAATTTTAACATTTTATCATGTTAGTTGATTATAAATATTCACATTATCTTCAATAAAGATACTATGTGTATTTTCTAGAAAAAGTAAGCGCACCATGCAAATACTTTTTAACTAATAAAAACACATGATGTTGATAAAATAAATATATTAAGCAAAAAGATTATTTTTAAATAAATAAACTGTTAAAAGCAAAAACTCAGTGACAAAAGCAAATATAAATTTGAAATTAGTATTATATTTCAATTGAAATATATATGTATATATATTTTTTTGTTAATAACATTTTAAATAAATAAATACATATATGTACCAGCAAATAAATGTATACAGAATGAATGAATATACACATATACATATTTATTTATGAACTTAAAAAAAACCATAAGTTTTCACATACTTTTCTATATGTTATTTATCACTACATGATAATTAACATGTTTATTAAGCAAGCAAGCCCTATAAATAAAACATCAACAAAAGCATATAAAGCAATACAATATTGTTAAAAAAAATTGTAAGTTATGTTAGATATTAAGGCAAATACAGCTAAAACAATATTTACAAATGTTACCTTTCTTCAAGTAATTAAAGCTTATAATTATACTAATAGTGTGTGGCTGCATATGAAAATTTTGTTTCGGGATCTGTTGCCTTAAAAAAGAAATGGTATATTATTTGTTACAAAGCAACAACATTTAATTTTGAAGATTAATTTTAGATTCATGGCAGACATTGTTAAATAATAAGTGAGTGATCACACTTTCAACTGTTACGGTCATGATCGTTCACTGGCATATTTTGTTCAAAAGCATCTTATATGTTTTGTGTGCACTTGCATGTACATCATTTTTCAGGTGCCAAACTGTAGGTATACATGATAAACCTTGTGCCCAAGTTTGTTGTGACAATGTGTCTTGCGTCAAGTCAGTCATGATTAGTGGATTCTAAGGTAACAGGAAGGACATCATTGATCAGTGGTAACAAAATACGTGGGTTACTAATGGTTGAAAAATCTAGACTTTGAAAAATTAGTACTATTATTTTATGTCTGGTCATGAATAATTCCTTCTTTTACTTATTTTTATTTTTTATTTTTGTAATACTTGGTATTAATATTTACACACCCAGGGTTAAAGCCATTGAACATGCACTGAAGAAGCGAGCAGCGGTTATAGGCCTGGCCAGAAAGAAGAGGCATGCAAGTAACGGGGCAGGACTGCAGAAGTTTCCTACCAAGGCGGGGGTTACCTTAAAAATGAGAGTGCTTTTGCTGAACTTTGACTCTTTCTGTGGGTCAGAGCTGAGGCGGCCTCTCCGTTCTGTCCGCTTTTTTTGAAGATTCTGCAAGATCTAGAAAAACAAGAAGCGAGGAAAAAATACCACAAGGTGTTAGAAAAAAAGATGGGTAAGAGGATGGTAAGAAATTGCGAACAGAATGAAAGATGCACTGAGAGATAGATAGCCCGGTAAGGAAAAGAAGATTGAGCAGGATAAAGAAAGAAGAGAAAGATTAGAGATTGTGAAGCTGTTGTGAATAAGGGTCCATGATTATTTTATTAGTATTTATCCATCCTGGCCAGGGAACAGTAATTGTTACAATTTATTCAGCTAAGGATAAAATAAACATATTAAAAAATATAAAAAAAGGATAAAAGATGCCTAAAAAAAATAAAAAAAATAAAATACAAGTCTATTATTAGGGCTTAAATAACCGTTATGGTTGATAGCCGTCAGAAAAAAATACAAGTCTGCAAGGCTTTATAAAAAAAGAAAGAAAGAAAAAAAAGAAAATAATGTGGTATTTTTTATTTAGTTGGCTTTTGTTGTTTATATTATTTGTCTCAGTGGTAAATACAAAATTACTTTATGGCACCAGTTTATTTACTGTCTGCTCAGTTAAGCCCACAAAGCATTATTAATCAAGAACTGAACAGCCAAAATACAAAACTGGAGTCTTTATGAACGTCCGAGTTGTCTACTGAATCATAATATAAATTTTTGCGGGAGTAAACTGAACTCTTTGAAATATTATAAAATTCTATCTTCTATGCAATCATAATAGTGATTTTCACTCACGTCAATAAAATTCTATAAAACAAAAATGCTTACTAGACAACTTTTGATGAAATTGCTTCTAATATAAATGTATATAACCAAATTTAATTGCACTTGTGATATCAGGGCTGGTTACACATTTCTTTTTTAAGTTCAAGAAGTTTCAAATTGGATATGTGTTGTGTCATGACGAATGCATTATTTATGTATATTGCTACAGAAAACTAAATCTAATACTTGTACAACAGTAAAATAAATGCATATTCCGAACATGCAGCCACCTCATCCTCTAGCACAAAATTACCTCCTAACACTGAACATGCCAACAACGATAATTTCTGCGAAACCACTGACTAAATCAAGCACCACCAAAGTTTTGCACTGTGTAAACAACCATTTTATTCATAACAGCATCAACTATTCTGAAAATGATCTCATTTAATTAGTGTTATCAATAATACACTGATCCACAAAAATTAAACACCATTTGAAAATCTATCAAAAGAATGAACAAAACATCCTTTAGGAACTGAAAGTAAATATATTAGCTTTTAAATGGTGCCTGTTTTGTTTTTGTTTGTGATTACTCAGTAAGTTTTGTTTGAACAAAAGTAATTTTGCCTGAGTTGTTTCAAAGAACTGCTCAAATTTATCGCAAAAGCTTTAACTAGAGATATTCATCACATATGAATGAATCTGAAGGGTTTTGGGACTCTTGCTTTCATAATATTAATATATGAACAGACATACCTAAAATGCGCTGATCTAAATGGTTTCTTTGAGAGGTAGGTTAATACCTACACTGTGAAAGGTGACACTTCGTTGTTCCTCTTGTTGTAAATAAGCTAAACAATTTAAAAAGATTTGCAGCAATTTCCTTTGTCACAATTGTTTCAATTTGTAAGTTTTAGCTAATACATCTAACTTCAAAAAACAATTAATTCTGTTTCTGANTACATGTTACTCATTTACAAATAAAGAGTACGGAAGAAAAATATTCCATATAATATCAAATCACGCAAAATATCTATTTAGAATTTTAATTTGAGTGAAATAACAAATGAATAATTGTTATATTTCTTAAATACCACTGGTCTCATAAAAAATGATATTTAACACAAATTAGCTCTTCTTCATAAAAATTCTCGTGTTTTGTCACATATAGAGTATGGGAACAAATTACAGTTCTCTGAAACACCTCAGGTTTTATTAAAGTGTTAAATTACAAATTAAAATAAAATAAAATGTTTGAAAATGGGTTTACTTTTGCCTCTTCATCAACGAGTCAAATCTATCAGGGATCCAGCGATACTCTAATTTTTTGTCATTTATTTAAATGATTTTACTCATATCAGTTTATTTAAGCACTCGAAATAACTAACTATTACAGTCATGGATTCCATATTTAAAATATTGTAGAAGTGGAATACTCACGAGTACAGGAAGGTCAAATGAAGCAGGCAGAAAACATAAATTAATTGATTTTCATAATTAATGGAAAAATATTTATCTTTAAACTTTTCATTGTAAAAATGTATAAAGTATAAATAAAAATAAATAAATGTATAATAGATAAATAAATATAAAAAGATTAAATTTTTTAATATAATTTATATGTCTAAAGTCCACTTTTTCATATGTTTCATCAAAATAGTTAACAATTTTTTTGTTTGTTTTGTGCATGCAAGATTTCTATTCAAAGATCCCTTTAGCTTGACCTCTATATGCAGGGGCAAGGTTTTTCTACAATGTTTCTTCTTTTACTAGAACTACTGTTTAATAAAAGGCCCATTTTGTAGTGGATTTTAAGATGTGTTACTTTATGTAATTGCACTGTGATGTAGTTCTAAGATTATGAATCAACTACGACTTGTTCATAAATAATTTAAAAATTCAAACAAAAAATATTGCTAAAACATCATTAGACTTTTTAAGTGTTTTATGTACTTTAATTTTAGTGTAATTAAAAAAAGAATATTTGTGAATATTGAGTTGTAATATGTGATTTTAATTGAGTTGATATATCTTTTGGATGTTTAATGTCCTCAAATAATTATGTAAACAATACTGTATTTAGGTCCTAAACGCACACTAACAAAACATACAATGTATACTACATTCAACATTTAAACACTGGATATTAGCATATCTAGTGCATTTGTCATAACCTGGAATAATGCAGTATCATAATTTTACAATAAATATATACAATTTTCATCCAGCTAAATACCAGGTTATTACAAAAACACTTATGCTGGACTTCTATAAACTGAACAGAGTTGCATGAACACCAATAATGGAATACATAGAGAGGATGGTGGCGATGTTCTCAGTCCTTACGTTGGAACTGACTGTGCTCGCCTGTTCCTCTTGTTCCTTCTTTGGAGTGATAGTGAGCTGGCAACACAACAAGAACTGCTGAAATGGCTTCCTCCCATTTTTTTTTAACAATATGTTTAATTGCCCAACAGCTTAATGTTACATCGTATGAATCAGAGATTAATTTTTCAAACTTTTTTGTTTAAGATTATTTGGAAATCGTGAGATGCGGTCTGATGTGACGTAAGTTTCAGAAAAACATTTTCTTTATCATGCTAACGCTTCAATCTTTATTGAGATCATCTTCAGGGCCTGGGATTTACAAACATTGTTTAAATTTAACAAATACATGTACGGTGTGGAAAAAAGTGAATTTATACAATACAAAAGAAATATTTTTTATATTCAATCAATGTATTTCTACTCACTCAAAGTGTTTGTTTTCTGCGTAATTGTGCCATTCTTGTGTGTCGTGTTGTGATATTGCTGTTTTATGTATAGCTTATACATAATATTTATAATAGCTTTCACCCACGCATACAATTTACACATTAAATAAAAAACAACAAAACAATACCGTTTTTAGATACACTCGTAATAAAACAACCAGATGGCACATTAATCACAGATTGGTATCATAAAACCAAGAAACACAGATCGCTACCTCAACTTTACATCTCACCATCCTCTTCATACAATAATAAACAAGGCCAAAGGGTACCTCTCAGAATTATTACCCTAAGCTATGAATCATTTCACCACAAGAACAAAAAGATATACAAACAGATCCTCCATAACAATCTCTACCCTAAACACATAATTAACAGAATAATCAACAACTACAACTCAACACTAACCCCATCCACTATTACTATAATACTACATCAAATCTATCAAATATAAACAAACCAACATACATTTCCATGCCATTCATTCACGGCCTATCACATAAATTAAACACATTTCTCTCTTCCGATAACTTTAAAACAGCTTTAAAAAAACTATAAAACAATTCACACACTTTTTTCCAAAATTAAAGATCCCACACCAATAACAAATAAATCTGACGTAATCTACAAAATCAATTGTTTAAATTGTCCGGCAACTTACATCGGTCTTGCATCCCAATATCTGGACAAGAGAGTAAAGCAACATATCTATGATTGCAAAAAACCCGAGCATAATCCTACAGCACTGGCTACCCACCATTTTGAACAGAAACACAGGTTCGATTTCAACTATTCAAACATTATTAAACACAGAACGAAACAAACATAAACCTAACTTTTTAGAAATGGTTTATATCGACGGAGATAAACACAGCATCAATTACAGAACAAATCAAAATCAATATAGATAACATACATATATCATCACATCACACAAAATATATATTACAACATATAAAACATTCATCACATTCCACACATCAAATATTTTTACATAGTCTAATTTTTTCAACAATTTAGCTTTCCTTTTCAAATTTATCCCCGTCTATATAACCCTGAAAGGATAATCTGGCCGAACCATTACCAACATTTTTTCCCTTCGTCGGCTCTTTTCACCTCAAAGAAGCCGACTCCTTATACAAAAATGTCTTTCTATACCGACTTCTTTCCCCACCCCTTCAAAATCCAACGTATACAAACAAAAACAGCAATATCTCACTGGCACTCTCAACACGCCACAAAAGAATGGCACAATTACACAGAAGACAAACACTTTGAGTGAGTAGAAATACTTTGATTGAATATAAAAAAATATTTTGCATTGTATAAATTCACTTTTTTCCACATCCTACATGTATTTGTTAAAGGTAAACAATGTTTGTAAATCCCAGGCCCTGAAGAAGATCTCAATAAAGATCGAAATGTTGACACGATAAAGAAAATGTTTTTCTGAAACCTACGTCACACCAGATCGCATCTCACGATTTCCAAATAATCATAGACTAACGGTCACTAATCACCACACATTTTTTGTTTAAGCTCACTAAAAGTGTATTTCAAAACTATGTCAGATGTTTGTTTAGTTAATTTCAAATTTATTTTCGTATTCATGCCTTATGCTAAGCATAGTATAAAATATGAATATTTGGAGAAAAAAATTAAGTTGTTGGAAAAATTATTAAAAGAAACAAAATATGGCAAATTAAATTAAGATTGTTTAAAACAAAAGACACAGTGCGTTTAAGCCAAAATGATTCATCGCTACCATGTTAAACTATCAAATGGGAAAAATTCGGTTTTATCAGATTTGATTGGACTTTTTTGGTTTTAGCCTGGCCAGCCATATCTAAGTCTCAATTTATTTAATTATTAATTAACTTAATAATTCTCACACACTATGCCCAATCTTCTTAAAGTATTCTAACACTGGACGGTAAACTTGCACATCACCCGATTCTAAACTTGACATTTAATTGAGTGGTAAATTAAAACGTTTCTTAATAGAATCTAGTGTTTCATTTCTTCTGCATATCTGACGCACTCCATTAAACGTGAAATGTCCATGCAATCCTGCCATTTTTTCATATACCACTGTATAGATTTAGTAACTTACATTTTTTTATTTTTAGGCAACTATTGTAACATTACAAACGGGATTTTGTCAATTCCCCTAGCCGAGTTGTTGGAATTTTTAAGAGCAAATGGTAGTTCCTATATAGTAAAAGGATTAAATAACATATGTATAATTATCCATATAGTCTAATTATCACCAACATATAAAATAATTATCATTTATTATATGCAAGTTGTTTGGTACGAAGTTAGGTCTATTGATTGCAAAAATGCATCAGTCCATGGGCCATATTGAATGGATGATCCATTTTTGTTATGTAATTTTTTTATAGCTTTGATTTGAGTCCATACCCTTTTAATTGATGTTTGTGCGTTAATTTTCTCACAAAATGTCTTCCAAGAATCTCTTTTAGCTCGTTTTATTATCTTTTTTGTTTCAACACAACACGTTTTATAGAATGTGAAATTTTCATGTTGAGAATCGTACATAATGATTGAACGCAACATTCTTTTCAGCGATTTTATTTATGTATTTTCTTTCCACTAGAAGCATCTAAATCGTCCTGTGCTTGTTTTTTAATTATTAGAATTGATTTTTTAGCAAGTTTGTTGTTGCTAAAATTAATTCATTACAGTTATCATTATTGCGATTTTGTATTGTTTTTCTTAGACCTTTTCTCAAATGTTTTCTAATTAGCCTTATATTCCATTTTCTAATCGGATTTTGGTTTGAAAAACAAATGGGCATTGTATTATAGAAATTGATTGAACCAAGAGGGTCATCCACTCACTTTCCAGTCAAGTTTGCCAGACAGGTTAGAACTACAAAAGTAACATCCTCCACTATTGGCTTTTTTGAGCAATTGTAGAAACTAGGGTTGTTTCACCATTATTTAGAAATAAGAAGTCTGATTCTTAAATGGCGTTGTTATCATATAACGACTACCAAGGGCAGACGAAGGGCGTTAAAATACCCAAAAATTAATGTGGGTTTTGGAAAATTTAAAAAAAAAAATTCCGCACTCTTGGGCGGACATGCTTCTATCAGGGACGCTGTAAAGAATAATTATAAATATTAGCTCCGTTTTTGTTGGAATAGTAACCCCAATTTTGTGGCCTATCCGAGATAATTGTTTAAAATTATTTTATTTGTACCCTATACATGTTACAAATGTGATTACAATTTTTTTTCACACAGTCACAACACTAACACTAATGCTAGCGCTGCACCTGGAGAATACATGACATGAGAAACTAGCCAACGCTGGCACTCAGTGTGACGGATTAAGGGGCACGAAGGTCTCAGGTGGAATCTATCAAGGCGACGTGGTGTGTTCTCGTGTATACATATAGATGAGTAGGGGAAGAATTTATATTCTCGCACAGGAGGCGGCGGCGGCGGTGTTGCAAAATTTATCGACTTTTATGGTTTGAGTGGAGGATTTATCAGCGGCTGGGGTGATGGTTGGAAGAAGGAGTAGGTGGCAGCGGCGACATTGCCAAATTTAGGAAATTTTCGGATCAGCACCCTCTATTTTGAGAAAAGGGGGTTGACCAAGTGAGTTGGGATAATTGTATTTTTAAATTCTGTGAAAAATTATTTAGCGTAGAGTAGCACCGTTTTTCAATACGAAATGAATTTTCTAATTGTTTTTAATAGCGTAAGCCACACGGGTGCATGACCGACTCTTCTAAATGATTGAACATGTTTTTACATATCTCTACGTCATCACATCCTCTTCACGGCGCATGTCCGAACATGTATGGCCCCCCACCACTCCAACTGCTGATAAATCCTCCACCCAACACCATCAAAGTCGATAAATTTGGCAACTCCCTCCACTACTAATGCCGAATCTCGCAATATCGCCGCCGNTATATATCCCCTACTCAAATGAAACTATCAAAAATGCCACATTCGCAGTTTTGAAACAAAGAAATGGAAAATATTGGTTAGCGCTCATATGCTTAGTGATAAGTATGATTTTTTGATAAGTAAAAAACAATAAATTGCAATTCTGCCCTAAAAAGGGTTTGAAAATGCATAGGACATATAAAGTCATATATAGTGAGACATATAAAGCGATGATTTGGGATTCATTGGTAAATGGCATCGCTTTGCCCTCCTGAAAAGCACCGATTTTAATTCAATAGTTTGACATGATACTACTTACTGAGTTTCACAAACCCTCTAAGCTAGGTACAGTAAAGTCCAAATTATGATTTTATGGGTGAAGTTGTTAGTAAGCAGACATGGAGGAATCCAATTTCTTATTTGATTTCTAATAATTCACAATAGTCATTTTTGTTGTACAAGAATTCAATATTTAAAAGTAATAAGGTTTAATGTTAAAATGTGACCACAAACCAACTCGACGTTCAGAAACTACAGATGACTAATAAAGAAAAAAAAATCAGATAGAAAATATATTTTTTAATTTTTACCAAAGAAATTGGTATTTAGAGGTTTTTGGATATGGAAAAAACGTATTTTAACTTAGTTTTTTTTCTAATCCATTGAAATTTGTTAATTAGTCATTGTAAGAATAAAAGTGTTGTTAATTGTATTAACGAGGTGTTATATTTGCTAGTTTTCTTTAACTCATAAGTACATGTTTGTACTATTTTGTGAAATGTCAAAGAAAAAAGAAAAATTTTCTCTTAACAAGTGTCAAAAAAAGGGGCTATTGTTTTTAGAAATTACACTCAGAATTTAAGTGAAAGATGCAAGGAAGTCTGAAGAGTTAATGTAGAGCTTCTAGAGTAAGGATCTACAATTATTATTTAATAATAATAGTTGTTACAATTGGGTCAATTATTTAGATTTGGTGGTTTATATATTACTAACCGAGTACATAGTGGAATACGTAATTCAAAGTTTATATTTTTGTGCAATAATAAAATATAATGAAAATTGTCGTTCTCATATAAGGCCAGTGAAAATCCATCGGTGTACAATCTGTCAGTTATATATTGTGTTTAATTTTCATGGATTTGTATTTAAGCATCACTATTTTCTGATGTATCAAATTCCATTAACATTTGTTAAATTGAATTTTAACAAAATCAATATTTTCGGACTTGTTAACCCATGGAATTTGTCTCCAGAAGTACCATAGTATGTGTAAGTGAGTGTTAGGGATTCAATTGAATTAGTAGTCAACCTAGTATGGAAAATAAATAAACATTACACAAATAATTTAAAATTTCCATTTTCAAACAAATAATTCTGAAACAATAAAATTATTAGTTATTAAAAAGTATATATTCCTTAATTAAACAAAATACAATGGTTAATTGCATGGATTTCTATTTTATTTTATATATATATACTAACATCGTTTGATGTTTTTATTCAGTATACCTTAAGAGCATGACACCAAATTCTGTGTTCAACAGATTCTACATAAATTATATAGAGAAAGAGATTAAATATAATAGACAAGCTAAGTTAACAAACAGCTATCAGCTTATTTCCTATATGCAAAAACAATTACATGGCATGCTCTTGTTTTTAACACATCTGATTCATTAATCTATGAAATTGAAAAATAATTAATTTTAATAAAGAATCATTATAACATGTATACAAAAAATTGAAATAGTACCAATACATATGTATGGAAATAATAATAATAAAATCAGATTTAATAAATCTGTATTCATTCGTATGCATGCAAATAGACTAGTAATAAAAAATAAAATGAAAAGGATAAATGTAAAACAGATATGACTGCAATTTTCACACACAATTAAAACTTGACCCTTGAAATTGGCTTAAGGTTGAACATGTTTAAAAATGTTTTGTTTTACTGTTACAAAATTTTAATTAAAATAAGTTTGTGATAAAAAATATTTAAAAACCTTTGCACTGTATAATTGAAGAAAACAAATAATTCATAATAGGTAATAATAATATACAAGCAATAATTAAATATAAACCAAATTAATACTAATACTAATTCATTCTTTTCTCATTTCAAAAAATTCCACTGAAAATGCAACTTAACTGAACCACAACTAAACAATATAAGACCCAGTTTCTTTGTCAAGCTTTTGAGGAAAATATTTTCTTTGTCAGAACTTTGAAACTTTTATGAATAATTCACTAGGTTACAAATATAAACATCTATGTACAGAGATGAAGCCTTTGGTTTCAAAAATAGTGATTTTATGAGTTGCTAGCTAACTTAAAAATTAATAAATTTTCATTTTTGTTAAAAGTTTAACTCTTAACTTTGCAAGTATCTTTGGATGCACAAATTTGAGAATTAATTTAAAAAGAGAGGTTAAAAATTTGATTGCATTTCCATGTTCCTGAAGATTTAATGAATTGATTACTGTATTGATGGTAACTTTGTGTACCAAGTGTAACTTTTAAAATTATTTTCTATTGCCACTTTGAAGCAGTAAAAATTTACTGGAATGTGTTTTATATTTTTTTTAAATTATTCAAATGGTGATTAGCAACTCACATAATTTTTTGATTGCAAACAGTTCTCAAACTTCATACTTTATTCCAATTTTTATTATTAATATAATATATTTAGATTTAAAAAGAAATTAAACAATGTAAATATATTTTTATGTCAATCTTTGATTATGTCATGTAAATGTAAAATTATGTGGCATGTATTTTTGTATTATCGTATAAAATCTCTTTATAAACATTAATACATGGATTAGTTTCAGCGCATGTATAATTCTGACTGGAATTTTATATTTTAACATAGCAAAAACTATCATTCTCCAGCAAATACCAAAAACTTTAAAAACGAAACTGAAATTTTCAGATATATGTAGTGTAATGACCAAAAGAGAAAATTATGATTGCTTAACTATTTTTTAACCAATTTTTTCCTTATTCCAGACAGCATAGTACATTAGTACATTAAATTTTATAATAAACAAATACTGTTCATTGCATAATCTACAACTAAAGGCAGTACTAACTATATTAAATACCATCATTCCTTAAATTTAGCCCCAGGTTCAGAGCATATAATAATGCAACAATGAAGACATTTGAGTTGGTATTTTTAAGATGTACATGCCATTGTCCTGATAACAGCTGGACTATTAGAAAAGGCGAATTTTTATAGGTGTCCCAACTTCAGATATATTTAGTTTAAAGTTGATGGTTCTTTGAATGATCAAGGAATGTTTTTCAGGGTTATTATATTTTCTTTATCATCAATACACTACCTTTATTTTAATTATTCATTTATAACTGACAATATTATTTTTTAAGTATATTTTTTTTCATTTTTTGAATTAGTTGTTTTATTTCAGTGTTTTAATGTTGTACAATTGTTAATTTTGTTTCAAGGATTATAAGGAGACAATAATTCCTTAATTATGGTTTCACCATGCTTTCAACGCATTTTATATTTTTTCCCTGTTCTAAAGTATTAAATTTTAGTAATATCTTGAGATACATGTGCCATCGTTAGAAATAAATGATAAGACTGAAACACAAGAACCACCCTACATAAAATACAAAATTAGCGGAATGATTTCTTAGTGACCCTTTGACCTTGACCCTTTGAATTAAATTAATTGGATAAATAATAATTATAAAATAAAATAACTTAAATAAAATGATAGTTTATTAGTGATATCATTATCTTGATTATAGTCAATAGATGCCCAATTTTTTTGTCTGCCAGTGATTTATCCATGATACAGATGGAAGCTTCAGGCCTCTCAAATTAACAACTTAATTAGCCTTAAGTGGTCACACAGGTAATAATATTACTTTAAATTATTAACTTATCATTGATTTTATATTAATTGTAAATGGCATTGGTGGCAGCTCTAGTGATGACGTATTATATGTTGCAAGATTGGTGAAACTATAATTAATGTGTGGACTTCCTTCTGATCCTTTGAACAAAATAATAAATAATAATTTGACCAGTTTTATTTATAAATAATTATTACAATATTATTGTTGATATATTGTACTAAATGTAAGTTCTACAAAAAAAAGTTGGTAGAGATAATGAAATCCAACATATCCAACCTTGTCTATTTCTGCCAATGCACAACTAATAGCAATAAGTTAATACACTTAACTTCAGTAAGATGTATTAAGCCATCTGATGGACTTTGGCATGCATGTCGCATTAGTAAACAGACTTTGGGCATGGGAAATAGTCTATTACACAGAATATACCGGCTGAAGTACTTGAACCTTTCGTCCACATTGTAGAGTATATCGCTTGATGTGTTCTTTAGGTGTTTTGTCTCAGCTCCGATAGAAGTGTGCTGTCATGTGTGGTGACTGCAGTGATAGGGTTTAATGACTTGCCCCTATATTATTCCTTTTGTAGGAACTATGTGTTGAATTTTTTTATATTTATCAGTTTAACTTTGTTTTTGTAATATGAATACTTGACTTTCATACTGTCTTCATATGTAAAATAATATATAGCTGCAATGCCAACATTTGTTTAGTAATCAATGTGAATAACGTGTGATTATTATCTATTTAATTAATATTATGAGTTTAATTTTATTCAAATTTATGTACACAAAATCGCTGTTTTTGTTAGAGTTTTTTTTCTTCTTAGAAATGACATTGGTTTTTTTATAGTTATAAAATAGCTTTCTGTGTTTTTGAAATGTGGGATATTATAAAATTATTTATGTTTTATACACCAACATGCTATCTAATGGGGATATCAAACCAAAAATGATTCATAACAAGAATAAACTTACCACAATAACAATTGGTTTACTCAAACCGGGAGTGGTAACTCTATTTGATTTTCTCTCACAAAATGTTTTGTACTGTTTCAAACCTTTTCTTAATCATCAGAACCTGTTTTTCTCCTTTGTTTTTTTTAAATTTATATATTTTTTTAGAACTGTTTTTACCCAATGCAGAGAGTTGAGAGCTCCTTTTTCAACGGCTAAGGTTAAGAATAAAGTTGAAAGAACTCGGCCTAGTTAAGAACGCACCACAACCAATTTCAGTCTTAATACTTTTTATCGAAAATCAAAGCTTTGTTAAGGACTCCCGTGTGTATTCTTCAGACCTAGGGTTTTCCTCTCCTGTGAGTAGAAATCTCAGCTTGCATAGGGATTTACTTAACACATCCTAAATTTCAACTAATTCAGTTCCAAAGTATGTAGGTGAAGGCCCTCCACATTTTTATTTTTATTATTATTTTTATTGCTGATTATTGGTGGCTAACAATAGTCATTTGATTTATTTCAGCAAAAATAGTACAAAAATTGAAAGAAGAACTTTGTAAAGTTATAATTGTATTTGTAAAGTAACAATTAACTACCAAGATTTTAAAAATATAATAAAAAATTATGTTGTAAATATTAAAGAAAGTAAAGTAATTCCTGTTACACAGGAAGGCATAATGTCAGCAACTAGTTGGGTGGACACAGCCTTGGTCTATGCTGAGATTTGATCCCAGAACCACTGAAACTCTAACCACTTGTGACTCTCTTTACTTTTCCTTAAGTCAATTTAATTTTTTTTTATTGATCTTGGCAATTATGTTAGATTTGTTACTATTTTTCTGACGTTCTCATTAAATTTTTATCATTCCTTGTCACTTACTTTATATTTGTTTATATATTTATGTTGTTTAATTAAATTTTTATCATTCCTTACCACTTCCTTTATATTTGTTTATACATTTCTGTTGTTTAATTATATTTTTAGCATTCATTCTCATTTCCTTTATATTTATTTATATATTTCTGCTGTTTAATTAAATTTTTATTATTCCTTCTCCTTTATATTTTTATGCACATATATATTATACTTACTACATAAGTATAGTACTACATACTAAATACTTACAATATTTTATTTATGTTTGTTCCAAATAATCATTGGCTAACGGTCACTAAACACCACACATAAATAATAAAGTTAACAAATGGTTATTCTTAACTATCACAGACAACAATGACAATTTTAGGATTTTTAAAAATACAAAATGCAAACGAAAAAACAAATATAAATAAAAACAGTTTCACCTTAGAAAAAAGTAAAAAAAGTAAAATTGCTAGCAAAAATCCTGTTTTTGGAACAACAAAAATTAAAATAGGTATTTGAAAAAAAGGCATTGTTTACAGATAGCATTAATCCATAGATGTCCCACCTGAATGTTGATTTTGATAAGTTTTAACTAAACTAACATCATCAAGTTCAAGTTTAAAAAGCCTGGAAAAACTTTTACTTTTATCACATTTTTTAAAAGAATGGATCCAATGCACAACATTTATTTTTAATTTTCTTAAGCAGTTTTAAGTGTTTGCACTCTAATCACAAAATACCACATGCAAATATAAAATGGTACATGTGGATATGGACTAAAGTGGATGGATTTGTCAACTCTGATAATAACTATCTTTAAAAAAAGGCAAAGATCTTTAAATTAAAAAAAGAATCAAAATAAAACAAATCTATGAACACAGAATATCAAATTATGATCGAGTAATTAACTGCAGTTTTGATACCAATTTTGAGCTTTTTATACAGATCTCACTATCCATTGGTGAATTAATTCACCATAAACTTTTGATTTATTTGAAGTTAATAATCAAAATATACAATGTGTAAAACATATTTTGGTAACATGTTTCATTTCTAGTTTAATACTTTTGACAAGCTTAGACAATACATTTAAAACACTTACAGTTTAACTGTATAACTAATTGATTCTCTATCTTCTTCACAAATCCTAAATAATTTTTGTCTATTATCAATGATGATGAAATTAAATTCATCTCTTTGTTGTATATGTTTACACAAATTTATGTTCATGTCATAAATGTGTTGATATCATGAGTTTTCAACTAGTTTATTTTAAGAGTAATATTTTTCCAATTTTAACCTTGCATAATAGACGAATATATTGTTTATGGTGTGCATAGACACAAAAAGGCCTATCCTAGTAACCTAACCTAGTCTTAGAAATGATGAAAGATGGAGTGAGTGCAGTGTTCAATCCTTTTTTTTAAAAAAGAACTATTTAAAAAAAAGGATTTAACCTAGTCTTAGCCATAATTATTATTCTAGTAAAAATTCATATATTTTAAAAAGCATATATTGCCCGTGGATAAAACAAATTCAGATAAACAAAATGGTATGTTTTATGGTATGTTAACATGGCATGTTAATATGAAGTACAAAGGTAAATGTAGATAATAAAGTTAATTATTCAAATATTAACATAAACATAAAATATTTTATAAGACGTCAATCAATTTGCTTACATATCTGTTTTACTTATTTTTCAGAACACTATAGAGTAAATTAAAAAATGAGTAAAAACAAACATATTACTGAAAACATTGGAAGCAGATGAGATAAGTAACATAAAAGCCCATACGACAGGAATTGGGTCACAGCTCATAATGAGAATGTTTATTTTGGAATCTAGTATTTTACCTATTGACAATATATGTAACACAATAACTTGGCTTAACATTTTTTCTCAATATACTACTTGAAAGTTTGGTTAATATTATAAAATGTGAAATCTCATTTTGGTCAATTTCATGTAGCAACTTTTTATCAACACAATTTCTGATTTTGCATATACAGTATTGACATTAAAATATTAATGTATAATGAGTATACGGTGTCAATGTGATCGACAATGAGGTTTCATTATCTGATCAAGTATTATTCAATTGTTTAATATACTACCTGTTATACACATGATTAGGTCAAGATATTGGTAAATTTGAAAGAAATAAAGAAAAACTTAACTCATTAGACAATCATCCATTAATGTTATATAGACAACGTTGAGAACAAAATTGTGTAACTGTGAGATGATTTAAATTCCTGCATATACACTGAATAAATTATTAAATTACCATCGTGTTTATAAAACAGTCAAAATTGCAGAGTAAAGAAATGTCTTGTTCCTGTCACTGATATTAATTTTCAATAATTTTTTGAGGTTACACGGTTTAAATCCTTTTGTTTAAAAAAAAATGTATATAAGTGTGAAATGATTATTACAATAATAAAATATTTTATGGAACAAAGTTAGAAGCAGCAGATCAGCACTCATGCAAATAAGCTACAAAATAGCAAGGAAGCTGCTGACACACAAAGAGCATAGCAAATATACAAAATGAAAAAAAAGACAATAAATGTGTATTTTTTTATTAATATCATTCACTCTGAATAAGAAAATATTGAGATAAATAAAATAACATCTTACATGCATTTTAAATAATATATATATATATATAATATAGATATATAATATTACATGTACATATATACAAATATTAAATGGAAAGAATGGATTGTGTTTCATGTGTGAAATGATGCCGGATAATAATTTTATCGATACGTTCTGTGGACATATCCCATTTTTGTTATTTATTCTAAGGAATGACTTTTAATTTATTTTTTATTTTTATTTTTTAAATTTTTTAACATTTATCAATTAGTTATTAGAAAGAATCACATTATAAAAAAAGTAAATAACACTGTCAAAAATGTGTAGAGAGTCTAGCAACTTTAAAATTTAAATTTGGACTATAATGCTTGTTACTTATGTTTTTTAATATAGATATATTGATAAGAGCTACTTCTTCAACCAACTATTTGTTCCAATTGATAAATCATTAATGTTAATGAAATATAACATCAGTATGAATATTTAAAAAAATCCTATAATAATGTTAAACTGTACATGAATTTTTAATATTTAAATGATATAATCTAAAGTTGGATCACCAGTTATAAGTTCGCCATCACGTAAGCTCCAAAATACAAAAAAAGTTGATTGCATGAGATATTTCTGTATTTCATACACCGACGCATAACAACCCAGTGAAAGTATTATTGTGTGTTGGTGGAATAAATAATCATAATAATACAGATGTGTACATCAAATCAATAATATAAACGTAAGTTACTTTGAACTTTGGGGCTATCGGATCTCTTTGATTATTTAGTAGAAGTCTTTTTAGCGTATCTATACTTACATATACTTCTTCCCATTGACTGACATATCTGACCAGCCTGGACAGCCTCAGCAGACGGACAAGAGACAATAACTTCGCTAATCGGAGAATCCTCAAAGCTCGACCAGCATGCAGTATTTGGAAGCTCTCACTGAAGTCCTACAACATTAATTTTACTAACGTTTAAAATTTCCATTTTTTAAAAATAAAAATAAAAGTATATATAAATCAGAATGCAGCTTAACTCTTTATTGTAAAAAATCACATTAAATGGTACTATTGCCAATGTTGAAAAGAAGATACATGAAATAATATATTATAACAAAATTACAAAGAATTGTGTGAATTTTCATAAAATGTATTCCAAAAAAGAATAGCTGGAACTATGCATATTAAAAAAAAAAAAAAAAAAATGTTCGATATAATGCCTTCACATGATCAAAAGGTAGGTCTGTAAGTACTAAACTATGTTTATAAAGATTATGTTTTAGGATTTCCACAGTAAAGTAAAAGCAAAACAGTGAAATGAAATCGATTACTAAAGTGGCCCTCCATGGCAATAAGATCCCACATATCTAAGAGGCTGGCGAAATGGCCAAACCAGCTGACCTCAGGTTTAAGGTTTCCAGGATTATCTCAATTTTTAGGCATAAAGTCTTAAAGGCATCTGAAATGTATGAGCACTAACTTGTAAGTGCAATATTTAAGTAAATGATAATATTGCCACAAACCACTCGAGAACTTAATTTATTACATCATAATACATGATGTCGAATAGAACTGTATGTCAACTGTAATGGATAAACTCATTTGGTAGTGGAAAACCTTATAAGCAAATTAAATGAAAGTGACATCTATCCTAAGGCTATTCAAAAGATATCACAATAATTGGAAGAAAATTTGCTACAACATTGCTTGAGCTAACCAAAAGATCGCTCAACATTGTAGAACATTGTTCAAAACTGGGGCCTCGAGGTTAACCCAGCCAAAACCTTTTGCTTTAACCTCTAATACCTTTTGCTATGATGAATTGTGTTCAAAAACAAGATTTAAAAAAAGTTCTAATGGCCACCACAAACCTTAGGTAAATCTTGGGGACAAAAACCAAAAGTTAGCACATACAATTTCTTTTAAAGGATAACATTTCAATATCACATTCACATATAAAATAAAACGGCTATAAGGTGGTCATTTTATTGCTCTTACCACACTACGGAAACGTGATTTAAAGGCTTCCTTGATAGGTAAACCACAAACGATCCGTAATGTAAGGATGAGCTCTAAAACAGTCATCAGTAGGCTTTGTGGAAATAGCCTAGTCTCTAGACATCCCGTATCAGGTTCTCTGGAGAGGCATCGAGAAGAAACACGACTATTGGCAAATCAACATCGTGCTTAGCCACTTGGGAGGGCAGTTCTTTTCACTGATGAATGTCCGTTTGGTTTGTGGCAAGTATATGATCGGGACCGATTGTGGAGAAGATATGGAGAACACTTTGCTTCATGTGCCATGCGTATATCATAACCTTCAAAGACAGTCAGTTATTGTATGGGATGGATCAATGTCCATGCCCGTACCGATCTGATTATCATATAGAATGTATCTTTAATTGTACTAAGGTACATTCTTCAGTTTTTCTAGAAGCTGAGGTCCCATTCGCTCCATTTATTGGGGACAACTTAGCGGTTATGTATATACATAATGCTCGACCGCATATAGTTCGACTTGTCACCCATTACTTGGAGGATGTAGGGATTACCACAATGAATTGGCCAGCACTTTCTCCTGAAATTAATCCTGTAGAACACTTATGGGACATGATAAAGAGGCCGGTTGAACGTCGTTCAGTGCCTCCAACAATTAACAAGCGTTGAACATTTCAAACCACTCTTTTTGGTGAATGAGATTCTGTTTGTCAAGACAGAACCGGATCGCTTATATATAGGCATATACTAGATGCCTAGCAGACTTAAGGCTTTCCGCGAGGCCTGAGGAGGTAACACACGTTCTTAATGCTCTTAAGTTATATAGTTTTACTCAAACTAGGTAATAAATTGTTAGTTAAATTTTAATCTATCATTAAATGATTTTTGAGATGACTGTTTCGTTGAATTTTCTTTCAAACCATCATAATTAAATAATTTTTATTAAAACTCATGAATTTCTGATCACGTTTAATTTGATTTACATTAAAATAAGTATGTTGAAATTATTATAACGATAAAAATGTATGTAGTTTGAAATAGACAACAAACTTGACGAGTCTCCGGTTTTTGTATTTGAGTGTATAAAGTGCAATTGGATAGTCTTATCAATAATACAATTAATGATGGTTAATGATTAGAAAAATTTTCCTTCCAAAAGGTTATAGTTGAATTAAAATATATTATCTATATAAAAAAAAGAAGGATCTTACCTGATTGAATATCAAAAATATGTAGTCTAGTGGTATCGAACTGATGAGGTCTAGAAAAAACCATGTTTTCAGGTAATTCTTAGCAATTAATTTGGGATCTAATATTACTTGCTCCGCATTATCTTGTTGCATTATCCCTAAAAAAGGAAACATTAAATTTAGTGATATGCATATATAAAACATAAAATATAGATTGTTAATTTGTATTTTATGAAGCTACAATTAACCGAATCAAGAAATAATGTGTGAAGAATTTAAGCCTTCACCTGCCTAAATTTTAAAGGAAACGTTCTTAATTGCACACCATTGCAATTGGAATTGCTGTGATTGCTGGTGCTAAACTTAATCTCCAATGGGACCTTGTTAAGTCCTACCTTAAAAGGATTCGAAGTGTACTCAACCTGAGGAGTGGGCAATCAGAGTGCTGCATTCTTCGAATGTGTTACCCCATCCCAATCCTCGAACCTAGGTTTTCTGCTTATATTTACAGTCTTGGATGATCTTTCTATTGTCATAAGTTTATAAGACATGTGAGAGGGTAAGTTAAATAGCAAGAAATTCATGAAATTTGGCGAGGAGGTAAACATTTTTTTTGCACCTCACAAAACCTTCAATGAAAAGTAAAAAAAAAAGCTAAAATTACCTCCTACTAAAACGGTGATAACTTTAAAAAAGTCAATCAATCCACAGGGAATATTACAAGAAGATAGAGCCCTACAACCTACACGAAATGACCCAAATGTGGCTCCGTAAATGAAGTAGAACTTTAAAAATAAAATATTTGAGAAGATTTTGTTGATTTCATCTCTAATTTTTTCACTTGATCTTTGTCAGATCTTTGCGTCTTTTGATTTTTGTAACATTTTATGTATCTAATCTCATTTAATCCAATCCTGCTTATATTTTCTTATCTTACATAAAAACACAAACTAATCGAATAATTTTTAATAACATATATGATTATGCACAACAAAGGTAATCAATTACATAAAAAAATTCGTGACATGATAAATTCATGATGTTAACTTAAATAAGTCCGAAAATAAACAGATAAATAATTTAAAACGTTGACTGCTGCTGTCTCATACGAGTGAGACAGACCTCTTTGTTAATATCAGAAGGTCCTTCTCCATTTTCTGTTTCAGTTAGAGCATTGCTATTTGGAATCTAGTCTCAGTCTTTGTCAAATCAACACTAGCTCAAATTGCTTCGGAACAATGTTTTAACTTCGCAAGGTTTTATCATTCAAAAATTGTGTTTTTTAAGTAATTCCTCGTTCATAATAACAAAATTATTAAGATTATTGTAATAATGGTGAAATAATTGGAATTTTTTCATTTATAATAACTTTAAAAAAATCCTTTTCAACAAATTGTTTGGAATTCTTAGTGCGCATTTGAGCACCTGCATTTTTTTATTTTCACCATTTTTGTATCTTACAGACCCTAAAAAAAGATGAATGATGGAGTGAGTGAAGTGTTAAATCCTTTTTAAAAATTGTTTGCCCGTGAAGAAAATTTTAACTGTTGTTGAATGTCTTTCAAGACTCACCTATGTACAGAATTATCATTCTGGTGCTGGCGTCTCACACGTGTTAGACAATGCACTATTTTTAAAGAGTTTTTACTTTAATAATGAAGTGGTGTCTTTTATGACTTGTTAGATCAGAATGTAAAAAAGAAAATTTGCCCCTGGACGGTTTCAGAATTTGGGGTATACCAGACAACATATTAAGTTTGTATTAAAATAAATATTTATGTTCATTAAGAATTAAGAATAAAGCGTTAAGAATAAATAGCAATAATGCAGGTTTATAGGTTCCAGCTATCAATGTCTACAATACAAAATTTTATTATATTTAATAACCCGAAAAGTATCTAATGATCGATTATTGAAAACAGTTGTGATATTTTTAAATATTTTTGTCGACGGCCACTAACAGCGGACCACGCGGTAAGACAGTCATGGCCGGTATATTATGGAGGGTCGTAAAATTCAGTAAATAATGAACGGTTTGAGAATTTGATAGACCGACGCCAATTGATAGTCCCAAATGAAATATGAGAAATGTACAAAAAGACCGGCAGTATAAAATGTGAGATTGGTACTTGTGTGGATTAGTCGGACGCAGCACACATCCCAATAGCTCCCGTGGGTTTTTCCACGGTTCCACATATTTCACCAGTACCGCTCAATTTGTGGTTCGAGTCATTTTTGTATTTTTGTTGCACTTCATTCGCCGGTTTGTAAACGCCACGGCTTATTTATATTAGGCGAAACGCTTAGTACTTTTTTTGGCAAATTAATATTGAACGGGGAAAGGTATTTGTATGTGCCTTCAATTTTTAGCTTCATCAAGAAATGACGGTTTACACAAAACAACAAAGTGACCATATAGACTTTAGAGAAGAAGTCGGTTGTTTGAACGATCTGTAAATATGGCGACGTTTCTTTTATTTTCTGAAAATGTTTTTACCATTATTTTTAACAGTAGTAAAGAATTATATCTTTCCTTTAAAAAAATACTTTAAATTTTTTAGTAGGTATTTATTGTTTTGGGTGAGTTGTTTTCTCTATACCTCTTCGTAAGTTTGTTCAAGATAGTTGGTAGTATCGTAGCGCCACCGTACAGTGCTACCTACCAACTGTATCCAACAATTTTTGGAAGCTCTGTGTTTGTAAAGTTATTAACGATAGTTGGGAGTATTGTAGCGACGCTACAGCACTACCTTATGACGATATTCAAAATTTTTTAGAACCTCTGGTTTTTAAGGTTATTAAAGATAGTTGGGTGTATTGCAGCACCACTCTACAGAACTACCTGACGCCAGCTATTTTTGGAACCTCTATAAGTGTATATTTTTTCAAGTTAATTGGCAATACTCAGCTCTACTTGGTGGTTGGATCCAACTATTTTATGAACCTCTATGTATTTAATGTAAGATAGTTTGGAGTATTGTAGAGCCACTGTATAGCTCTAAGTAGCGACTGGATCCAGCAATTGTTGGAACCTATGCGAACGTATAGTTTTTAAAGTTAATTGGAAATATTGTAGCGCCACACTACAGCGCTACCTGACGATTGAAGGCCCTAACTTTTGGAGCCTCTGTGAACGTAAGGCGACTGAAATTAGTTTTAGGTGACCTACGTTTACGTCGCTTCGTTGTATGTACCTGGTGAATGGATTCAACAACGATTGAAATCTATTGGTTTGTAAGGTTATTATAATTTTTTTAAATGTAAATTATATACATTATAAGTAAGTACTATTATCCTATTTTAATAAATATATTTTAGTACAGAGCTTAGTTTAAGTTTATACCTATAATTGATGGATAATTTAACCTACCCAACGCTCTCGTTAAATATTGGCAATTTAAATTGTTTTCCATTAGTTCTCCAAACACAAATTTTTTCGTGTGAATAAGTCATCGATCGGTTCAGATTTTCGTTTAGCCTGATTTCAAAATAAATAAGGATTGTATTCACGAATGTATATGTAGATTGCTCATGTCGTCATTTAAAATAAAAATCTGCTAAAAACTGTTACATTTCTTAATTAACTGCTGATTGCTCAAAGTTTCTAACATAAACGTTGCCAGAGCAATAGAACCGTTGAGTTTTATTTTTGAGATGCAGCGTTATGAGCAGTTTCTTATTATAGAGAATCGAGAGAGTGGCAGGTGACAGGCATGCACGCCAAACACGCGATTTGAGAAAGAAACTCAAAGATCCTCCACGGACTTCTCCATTTTGGCCCTTTCACTTCATGTCTCATAGTTTTCCCAAGTTTCTCTAAATCTTATTACTGTATAGAAACATTCAGTTATTAAAAATGTCTTCAACGAGTCAAAACGTTTTACTTTATTTGTCGAACATATAATGTGATATTTGATTTTGTTAATCAACTAGTATTCGAATTTTAGGTGTTTCGCTAGGAAACGAATTTCCACATCTGTGAGGGTTAAAAGGATAGTAAGTATTAATAAGATTTGAGCTTTCATTGAAAATGATTGCTCTCGCCTTTTTAGATAAATTAGCCAGGAGGGCAGATTTATCTAAATCTATTTAGCAAACGAGAGCAGCAAGAAGCAATAACGAGATATCAGAAAATATCGATCCATCTAGGAATTTATAACAGAAATAAATATAATTATAAAGTCAATGAAATATCGAGGAGCGGATGTTAAAAGCGAAGATGCTTGCTTAATCGCATGGCTAAGTCGTTCCGCCTTCGCAAAAATCATGTGTATCAAAACAGAAATAAAGAATATAATTTAAATAATTACAGATATAAGATTTTCTTAGATAAAGGTTTAATGAATAAAGGATGAGCGAGTCAGAACTCGGGAGCACTTGGTGGGAATGATGGGGGTTCCTTGCCTCTCAATTTATATACTGACCGATGTATATATTACATTTTCCTAGTCATCTGACGTATTCAACAAGTCGCCTGTAGAAATCTGTACAAAAGCAGTCGTATCCGAAGTCCGAGAGATCCAAACCGACTCGGAAGCTTATATGTATATTAATAGTATAGTGTATCACTCCTTTATTCTGAGTGAAGTTTTAAATTTGTTTTCATGGATTTTACTACAACGGAAAATGAGATGTCAGTACCAGACAAATACCCGGTTTAATCATTTTAATCAAGAAGCTTAATGACGTTCTTTCTGCAGCTGACGTTTTGGAATTAGCTGCATGAATTGTTTAAAAAAAATATATGTACATCTGAATAAGTCCTTTCAAAACCTAACTGCTAAAGAATGAACAAAAATCTTCAGCCTTTTAAAGTCTCTTAAAATGAACATTTAAACGCAATCAGTATAGTGTATAATTATAGTGGCGTAACATTTTTTTTAAATTTTGGAAGACAATTGTGAAACTTAACATTAACAATTTTGTCTTTTACTCTTACTAAATGGGGCTGTAAAAATGAGATTAACTTCGCTTAGTAATTACGTGCATAACGAACGGCATAAAATATTGCTCGATAAGTATCGAAGTCTAATATTTTAGAATTTACGTAATACTATGAACTTTTCCTGAGGCGATTTGGAACCGGGAATCATTGTGATATAATCTTGCCTTTGGTACATTTTTACAACATAACTGTCTGTTATTTCAACGATGGTTTGAAAAAAAGGACATTTTCGACTCTGGGATTCAATGCCTGTAGAATGCTTATCAATATTGTCACAATCAGTTTAAAAAGTTGTCAACCCTCAAATAACAGAAAAACATAGCTTGATGGTCGAACTATGGGTCTTATGCTGGAAAAATTATAGTTAGTTCAATGCTGAAAAGTCGAACGGATCATGCAATTAAATTATTCGTTTCTGGAAAAAACTTAAAAGCCGTGGACCATATTAAATTTAGCAGGGTAGCATTTGATAGTCATTTCAATTGGAAAAATCACGTTCAAATTATTTCCCAAAAGTAATTACAACCAATAAATGCGTTGCTAAAGTCGGTGAAATTTGGGCATTTCAAGCGATCCCGTATACTTTAGAAGGGCGAGATACTTTACCTGATGCTAACTTACTACTAAGAACCTAAAAGATGCTATAACGTTAAAAGACTATGAAGGGAATCAAAGGAAACCAAAGTATCATATCCTTTAAAGCGATGTGTGTTTTCGGATGGGAGGTACCAATCGGTACAAAACTCAACGAAAACAGATTGTCATGAATCTATCAAAAACCCGGAAAAAAGAGAAAATACAAGAGAGAGAGAGGAGAGAGAGAGTGAGAGTGACNGAGAGAGAGAGAGAGAGAGAGAGAGAGAGAGAGAGAGAGAGAGAGAGAGATTCTCAAAATAGTTAGTGATAATAAGTAATAAGTAGAACAGACGTTCCGTAATGGTTGGCGTGTCATATAAAGGTTGACCGAATTAATAAATCTTTGAGGGTGTTTGTTTGTTTTGAAAGAATATTGGAAATATCTTGTTGCAATACAAGTTTTTAGGATATTAAATCTTCTTATTGTCAGCAACAAAACCGCAAATAAATACTGTCGAATTTTATAACTAATGATATATTATCTAAATGTTGTTGACATTCCTTGAGTATGGTAATTCCGGTAATTCGGTAATTCAGGTAATTAAGGTAATTCCGCCTTCGATGATAAATGATAAAGATGGGAGACGAGAGATGAAGCCATGAAGGTAAAAACCAACTTATTTTCTAAGGTCGAACTTTCATATATTTGAGAGTATTCAGGCAAAGTTATTTTTGTACATATATACATTTACTTTCTTTTCAAAATAATTTGTATGTAAGATATCTTTTATTATTTAAAATGTGAATTTGTTACGGCTTCTTATTTACAAGGTAATTCCGCTTTTATAAACATCTGGACGCTTAGATGATATGTACTTCATGCACCTATAAGGCCGTGAAGCGACGGGTTTTGTGGCTGACAACGAGTTTTCTTCTTCACTACCGCACGTTATCGTAGATCCGCAACCTTCATAGAAGACATTTTTATTTACAAGTTTAATTCGCTATTACACGTCTATGTTGGTTATTCCTAACCGTTTTTGCATCCACACACTTCGAATTTTATTTGCACCTCGCCGCTTCAACCCCTTGAGTTGGTTTCGCTAACTAACCTTTCTTCAACACCACCGTTCAGATAATCCCAATATTACCTTCTACACTCTCCCATCTACCCTGCAACTCCTTCTAGGATTCTCAAGCAACGACACGTCAACAGGATCATTCGTCTACTGGTCTACTTAACACAAATATTCTAGAACGGATCCAACTCCTTGCATTAAGGCTCTTCTCGGCGTAGCTTGAAATATTCCGTTACCTTGTGTGACCTTGTCCGCCTGGAACACGACCTAAATCTCAAATAATCCATAGCTAAATTAATGTTTATATGATGTCAAAAAATACTATCGATAGAATATGACTTCCTAGGTTTTGCTACGACAGACTGGTAGAATTTTTTATTTACACTTCAACCCGTGAGAACTGGACAGCGCTATGAAAAAGGCTGCTCATCTCAACTGTGAAAATTTCACCCAATTCGTTTTATTTCTTGAACAATCTACTTGTCGGAACGATGGTGTCCCTTGAATTCGTGGCTGCAGAAGTTTATTTTTTATTTAAGTACTAGTTTTATCGACAGAGTTGTTGGCAGTTGACTTTCGTGATTGATAGTTGCTGAATTAGACAATAATTCACTCCGAATCTCATTAAAAAGACAAAGAGACATTGACGGAGGACGTGTAAAGGACTAACGAACGGTTTTTGTCTCTCCCTATACTCAGGTTGTAAAGTCTAACCAAAATTAATCACTCAATTGTGAACGAAATTCAGTTTATTAATGAAAGGGGAAGTGACATACGGTCTGTTCCAACTTGTAAGCGGCACGAATTTCTCTCGAAGTCAATAGAAATTCAATCGGTAACCTCGATGCTTTTGTTTTCGGTCGTGAAAGGACATCGCTTTAGAACGATCGAAATATCTGACTTCAGAATCATCAATTTCTTTTTCTTAACATCTTATCAAATAAGTGCACTTTAGCTCCCAGAAATATATATATGTCGGAGATGAAATGGAATGCAGTGACGTATCTGGCTAACTGTGACGTCGTGACATAGTCGAGACAACGAGTGGATCACAAAGAAGAAGAAGAACAAAGGACAAAGTCAGTCAGTCAGTCGATCAGTCGTGCCTTTGTCCTCACAGCGAGAGCATCGTCATAATTGTACTTAAATAAATAAACAGAGAGACAACCAAGTGAAATGGATCATTTATTACCCCGTGAAGACGGAGAGATTTCTCCTACATATATATTTTTTTTTAAATTTTATTTTTATTTTTTTTATTATTTCTTAAATGTCATTATGTCGATTACGGAGAACAAACGAAACAATGAAACGAACATCTCTCTGACATGTGACACGATGAAGACCTGATACATGTCTTCTTGAGTAGCCTCCATTATCTTGCAGATATGGAAGACCCTTCGGACAGTTGTTCTGGGAAAATTAAGCACCTTGGCCATACGCTTGACTGCTTCCATCTTCCAACAATGCTATGATTCTAGTCGAATCTGTATCACTTAAAACCATCACTGAAACAAGTGTGGAACTTAAAAATCGTAAAACATAAAAATGAAGCCACTGGAACGCTAGAAAACAGAAAGAAAAACTTTACAGAAAACCCAACAATGAAGAGAACGACTATTCAAAGATTTATTTCAAAATCCAATTGTAAACACAAATGGGAGAGTTTATCTGTGTTTTATTACGTTTCGTACAATAGTTTAAAACGGACCAAATGTTGTTGTAAGGTAATCAATCAATGGAGGATTGTCTAAGATAATTAAATTTTTTAAGGGTGGCCACTTTTTTGCCTCTCAGTCCAACAACAACGATATTACTTCTTTTTCTATTTAAAATATAAGCTTTTCATAAAGTTACTTACTTAGTTTAGTCATAAAATTCTTCTTAGTTACAAGTAACTGGTCAGACTTTTTCTTGGCGCATTTTCGTTTACTGCTCCGTGGTCTTTCGTGGATAGTGCATGAGAAAAAGATATGCCACTGGTCAAACGTTCAGTTCCACAGTAATAAGTTTAATAATAAGTAATAAGTCGGGGCACAATAAATTTTGATTTATCAAAGTTAATGAGTTCATTAAAGGCACAATATTCAAAAAAGCTAATAAAAGATACTTTTTTCATCATGAGAGTCAGTAGGACCAAATTTTCGGCGGAAGGAGTGACTTTACTTCAACACGTTTTGCTCTACAAAAATTTGTCGAGTGACGCAAACCTTCAATCGACTTTGCCCCCCTTTTTCCTTTCAATCCCGATATAGTATTTCTTGACATATGCAGACGATACCGCTGTTCTCTCTGCAAATTAGACCCAGTGAATTTTTGGACTTTAGAACCTCCAGGATTCTAAAGGTTCTAGTTTCTAGGTTTTTTTGAATGGTCCGAGAAATGGAAGATCAGACATAACGAAACCTAATCCCAGGAACCTTCACCCTTTTTGCAATATCACCTCTCTCTCAATTTACTACAACTCAGTTCATCGACAAAAGACTTACTTGGAATCTCCTACTCGAAAATAAAACTAAACATACGACTAGTTGACAACATATCAAACTCTCACTGCAAAATAGCAGCCTCATCTACTGATAAGTACAACCAATCTGGGCAAGCGTTCCAAAATCTAAAGAATCCAATCTCCATTCTAGAAGCTTTCAAACCATTGCTCATGTTCCCTATTTCGTAGCCAATTTTACTCTCTATACAAATTAATTCACTACTTTCGTGGCCCGCTTGACCTATTAATACATGACAATTAATTAAGGTTTTTAGTTGAGATGAAAAAAAGTTAAGTTGAAAGATGGCAAAAGGAGGGAAAACTCATAAGGTGGGGTTGAGATGGGGAGTTGATGTCCGAGTGGATCGAGGTCATGATAGCTCAGGTGGTAGAGCAGCGGCGTATCTAGGTCGTGGGTTCGAATCCCTCTCGTGCCATTAACTTTTTTTCATCTCAACTAAAAACCTTAATTAATTGTCTCTATACAAACTTCTTAATTTGTTCTCGAAAACGCCAGAAGTCGATACCCTGGGCCTTCATCCTTCCTAGTCGAAAACTGAAATTGATAGTGTTGTGTTAGGACAATTAAAAGATAATATTAAAAAGGAAAATTAAGCAAGAGAAGTGTTAGATTAACAAAAATAGTCTAGGTCAGTTAATGGATTGACTGTTTAAAACCGCGTGAATTATAGCTACATTTGATACCGACTTGGAAATAACAGAGGTTTCTGCATTGTCTGTAAATCGAAGACACTTTAGTGATGGAATTAAACAAAAATAGGCCATAAGTCCGCCCCTGTTTGGTACTCGGACCTACCACCTATCTTGGTATTGAAGCAAACGCTTTTAAGATTTAGATTAACTATTCTGGAAGTGCTCAAGATTAAATATTCTCGTCGTTTTCCGACCGATTACCTAGACCACGGAACAATTAATTGCATTCCCGGTCTGAAAGGCCAAGAATACCGATTGGTTTGGGAATCCGTTATATAAAGCATAGTACGTGTTGTTTGTCCTGCAATCTCAAAAGTACTGGTAAGACAGGCAAATAAAAATGTAATAAATATTAAAATTGATTTATGATAAATAAAAAAGGTACACTTAATAAAAAAGTAACAGCTTTTGGATGATAATAACGTAAACCAATTTGGATCTCATTTATTTACGCTTTGTTATGAACAATCAAGCTTGAATATACATGTACAAAAATTTCCTTTGATTGTTTCTTCACTACGAATTTCGATATCCAAAGTGCGTAAGTAGAATCAAGACTGTGGCACTTCCTAAACGTTAAGATAAATGAGGTAAACCACCTAGTATCTCTTATTGCTTATCAAATTATCTGGATAGGGCATTTACGATCATTAGTAGCAATACTGATGTATTATGTATGGCATAAGACCGACAGAAACTATTTTACTTAAAATAATTTCATACAAGGTTGGTAAATAAACATTAGGCTGAAAAGTGTGGTGTTTAGTGATCGTTGATCAATGATTATTTGAAGATCGTGAGATGCGATCTGGTTGACGTAGGTAGAGCAGAGTAAAGCAACATATCTATGATTGCAAAAACCCAAACAAAATCCTACACCACTGGCTACCCACCATTTTGAACATCAACACAATTACGACTTCAACAATCCAAAAATATTACACACAGAACAAAACAAACATAAACGTAACTTTTTATAAATGGATTACATCAATAGAGATAAACACAGCATCAATTAGAGAACATACACATGTAAATTCAGTCGCAACTACGCTAATATCATTAATCAAATTCAATATCAATAACATACATATATCATCATCACATCATATAAAACATATAATATATAAAACAATTATTACATTCCTCACATCAAACATTTCTACATAGTCTAATTCTTCAACAATTTGGCTTTCCTTTACCTAATTATCCCCGTCTATGTAATCCTGAAAGGATAATCAGGCCGAACCATTACCCATTTTTCCCATCGTCGGCTCTTTTCACCTCAAAGAAGTCGACTTATCATACACAAATGTATTTCTATCCCAACTTCCTTTCCCACCCCTTCAAAATCCGACGGGTATAAATATAAAACATCAATATCTCACAGGCACTCTCAACTCGACACACGATAATGACACATCTACACAGAAAACAAACACTTCGATTGAGTGCAAATACTCTGGATCTGAAATTTCTAGCATCTTGTATAAATTCATTTTTTTCATATCCTACATGTATTTGTATAAATAATGTTTATAAATCCCAGGTCCTGAAGTTTATCTCAATAAATTCCGAAACGTTGGCACGAAAAAGAAAATGTTTTTCTAATACCTCAGACCAGACCGCATCTCACGATGTCCAAATAATCACCTGGCTGAAATTTGAGGTTCTCCAAATGTTGTGGAATAAACTATGAAGTTAATTGGTAGAAGAAACGTTAAAACTTGAATAAAGTTTATGTTGAAAATCTGTACATCATTTTACAATATATTTGTTAAATTCGAATCTTTAAAGACAAAGTTTAAATTGGTTTTCTAAATTAAGTAGAAAAGTTGTTGTTGACGGCCAAGAAGCTTCATTTTATTTTGTTGTTTTCGGCTGACCAAGATTCGCTTCAGGCGGCCCTGTTTAACTTGCTGAAGGCCCTATTGTTTTTTTTATTTTGGCAAGCGATAGTTATGTCTTCCGCCTTTACACGGGAGCAAATGAGTCGTTCGCTTGCTTGGGTCAGCACAAGACGCACTTCCTACACAATCGATTATCGATCAACCTAAAATCGATTTGGATCGATATTTACCATCGATTTCGTCGTAAAATAGATATGACTGCCTTTCCAAAACCTACATTATTTTTGCACCAGCCCAATAGCGTGATCTGTAATCTCCCCCAATCAGCCAAGTAGCCCTTTTAGGTATACATATATCACGGTTTCTGCCTTAGAAAATCATTTCTGATAGGTGGAGGGACACAATTGTAATATTGATAAAAAGCAGTGATGACTGTAAATATTATCGCCCCATTTTCTAATGTCGTGCATGCTTAAATCCTAAGAACGTATGATAAAGACACGCCTCGAATGGTGGTTGGAGAGAAGTTTCCAGCTTCCGGAAAATTAGTTTCGTTTTAGGAGGAATAAATCGGTTGTTGGCACTCAGTTATATTTTATTAGCGACGTGTATATCGGTTTGTCTACGAACGAATGTGTACTAGGCCGCTTTTTAGATGTGAGTGGTGCCTACAAGGAGGCTGTCCACAGGGAGGCTGTTTGTCACCTCTTTTATGGCTAATTACAGTAAACAGCTTAATAGAACTTCTGAATAATTCAAGTTTCTACAGTCAATTATTTTCAGATGATGGTATTTCATAATGCTCAAAGGTAGGGATCCCCCGCCTCTTTCACTACTGATGGAAAACGCCATGGGATTGCTATATGAGTGGTGTTGTGGCCAAGGTTTATCAATTAATCCTGCTAAACTAGAATTGATAATGTTTAGCAGGAGAAGAACATTAGGTAATTTTAAAAACCCTACATTTCAGGGCATAGAATTAAAGTTAGTGGATTCCATAAAATTCCTTGGTGTGACACTTGACAGGATATTTGATTGGAAAGGTCATATTAATAACATATACAGGAAAGGCATATCAATGGTACAATGTAGGAGAATTGTGGGTAAAACATGGGGCATCAAACCATGGGTAGCCAAATGGCTTTATACTGAAATAATTCTACCTAGATTCTTTTTCGTAACTTTAGTATGGTGGAAAGGTCTAGAAAACAAAGGGAATAGTAATAAATTAAGGTTATTTCAGAGACTAGGTTGTTTGATGATAACAGGACCACACCCACCCTAGCACTTGAAATCATAACCAATACCACACCTCTTCACATTGAAGTTAAGGTCAGAGCACTAATCAGCTGCTACAGATTAATTAGCGAGGGCAGCTGGAATCATAAGTGCAATAACATAAGTCACTCGAAAATCTCACAACTAGTGAGTAAGGTTAACGGTCAATTATTAAGCGTTAGTGATAAAAAAGATTAAAACCCCTTCGGGGAAAACGCACTTTCAGGTAGTTACCCCTTGTGATTATAATTACAGTCTGGATGATGACCATCGTAACATTGACTGCTACACAGATGGATCACTTATCAAAGGAAGAGGGAGTGGTGCAGGAATCTACATACCAAAATTAGGAATCAGCATCTCCTCCCCTCTTGGCAATAACACCTTCGTTTTTCAGGCGGAAATCTCGGCCATCAATGTGTATTGTAGAACACTTATGGAAAATAGAATTAAGGGAAAAGATATTAGAATTTTTTCTGACAGTCAGGCTAGTCTTAGGTCAATACAAAAAGATTTGTCAACATCAAGACTGGTGGAGGAAACTATAGCTCTTATCAATAGGATCTCTTTCAGGTTTGAGAACAAGGTAACCCTTATTTGGATACCAGCACATAAAGGACACCTGTCAATGAAAAGGCGGATGGCCTAGCCAAAGAAGGTTCTAATATTGCGTTTGTTGGACCACATCCGGTATTACCTCACTCTATGAGCACAGCGAAAAAGAGTATCAATAACTGGGGCATGAAACAATTCCTTAGGGAGTGGAATTTATCCCCCGGACACAGGCAATCGAAAGAGTTTGTTAAGGCGATCAAACCAGCAGAATCGAAATGGCTATTCTCTATCTCAAGGAAGGGAATTAGGAGGCTGATAGGTATTCTGACGGGCCACTGCCCACTGAGAAGACACCTCTTCGTAATGGGTATCCTACCTGATCCCCATTGCCGTTTTTGCGAAATAAAAGAAGAAACTGCAAGGCACACTACCTCGCAGAGTGTGATAGGATGTCTAGGTTTGAAATCTTTGAAGGAGAGGACATCACCAAATCACTCCCTGAGATTAAATGGTCCAAAATCTTGGGGTTTGTGAACAGGTCCAAGAGGTTTATGCAGGACACATGAGCCGACCAAGTCCCGGACCTTTTAGCCTTTTAGGGATGGGGTACGAGTCTACCCAGGCATTTAACCCCTCGGGTCTTGGTCGCCCACCCTGCATAATATATGTATATAAGTGGTGCCTACGATAACGTGAACTTGATTACTTTATCAGAAATAGGTCTTCCCGAGATTTTTGTCCAAAATATAATGGTTATCTCCGCCAGAAGAATTTATAGTGAATAGTTAGGTTAAAGGCTTCAAATCCTTCAAGGGTCTCCCAAAGAGCTTCTTAGCTCTAATTTGTTTGCTATATGCGTCACCGGACTGATAACCATCATTCTCCAGCACGTACAGATCGTAAAATATGCCGACGATATCTGCCTTTACTCGATGCGAAAGAATGCCAACGACAAACTGGTAGCGTTCATCCCGAATTTCCAAAAATGGTTAAAATCAATTGGCCTTGAAATTTCACAAACTAAAACATATTTATGTCCGTTCATACGTAACAGAACGCATGATCTGCCGGAATCAGTCACAATGGGCCATTATATTTTCCCGGTCAAATGATCCGTTAAATTCTTAGAACTTTACATCAATTCTAATCTAAATTGGTCAGAACATATTAAATCGCTTTTAGGAAAAGGGGAAAGTTGTACAACATATTCCAAAGTTTTCGGGCACTCGATGGGGGCTATCTAAACACCACTGTGGTTCTGATATTATTTATATACGGTCACTCTCAGGTCTGTCTTGGCTTTCGGGGCCGCCGACACCCAAATTAATAAACTACGTATATTCATAAACTAGATTTATAACATGGCGTTGCACAGGGGGATAGTAAAAAGTGTTATTTAACACGTTATTTTGAGTATACATATTTTTATTGTTAGATAGGAGCCTATATATAAATTAAATGAACACATTTGAATAATTGATATGAATGTATGTAGTCATGATTTTAGAGATTTACATATGCAATAATACTTTTGTTTTGGATTAAAATGCAATCTACAGTGAGTCAAAAAGTCAGAGTGTAACATCACTCCAAAATACATCAAAATCATGTACAGTTTTACCAATTGATTTAATCTAGTCATTTGCATGCGTAATCGACTATTGTCACATGATTCAATTCGATCGCAATACGGATTGTCTTTATTCTTTAATTCTTACTCGAGTCGCTTCATTTCGTGCTTCGTTATGTTGTGATGATTCAGTAGCACGTGAGTGTGACATATGAAATATATTTCGTTGTCCTGCTTCTTCTTCTGTTTCATTTTGTTTTTCATATCGAATTCACTTGGCAATATTTGTGCGACGACCAATATTGTGTTGAATTCGTGGCATTTTAAACAACAACAAAGTGCAATCCCAACAGAAATTCTACAACAGCAGTGCAGAAAAAAAACCCTCAAAAAATATCCCTAGTAAATGTGCAAGAGACTTCTTATTTATGTCAGTTTATAAAAAAAACAAATCGGATATTGATTTTCATTTTTCTAAAGGAACAATTTCAAGAGATTAGATATAGTGAGAAAATATTTTTGCACCGTTTTTATCAAGTTTTCCATGCTTCTTTAAGCTGTGATATTTCATGAGAAGTTACGAAATCAATATGTCGTAGTTATCAATCTGTAAAACGGGGAGTGGATAAAAAATGAAATGGCGGAGAAGATAAACCAATATTTATAAAATAATTTATTTTATCATGAAGTCTGAAAAATTCTAATTAAAAAATTCATGTTCCGATTACTCCAGTATTCCTATTCCAAAGGTCAAATCCCGTGGGGTTTGGGTCAACCCTATAGGTGTATTCACGCTGATTGTACGGTTCTGGTAACCGTCAAATCTACATAGTATATTTCATTGCCGTATGAATGCATTCCATTAATCATTAAAGACTAGGTTTCGTCTCTTGGTTGTAAAATTAAAAAAAAATGTTTTGACAGAAAGTAGTCGAGGAAAACCACAAATCTCGATGGAAACGCGCAACTCAACCAATATAAAAAAAAACACAAAAAAACCAGGTTCTTGATAATATTTAAATGAGAAATTAGAAGAACATGAAAATTTATTTCATATCTCTGTCATTTTAGTCAGGGGAAAATTTTAGAACAATATATTTTAAGTGCTCACACAAAGTATTCAATTAACCAGGAAAAGAAACATTGAAATCGGAGGCCCTTGTTTGTAAAACGAAGAGCTGCAGTTTAAAGATGAAATTAAATATCTAGAAATTATCTTTGTCAATAAATTAACCTGAAGCCCACACCTACACATCATAAGTAAAAACATCATAACAAGGTCGTGGGTTCGAATCCCGCTCGTGGCACTATCTTTTTCATCTCACAGAAGACCTTATAAAAAAGTATAATTAACTGAAATCCTATGAAGTGTTAACTTAGTGCAAAAGGGAAAATGAAATTAGTAGAAAATTAAATATAATCATACGGTCGCTTACAATTTACAAATAGCTTCAAAAGCAGTGAAGGAAATAGTGAGGTATTCCGTGCAACCCCATAATATGAACAATCAAACTCATTAGGAAAATGCCCCTTGGTCATTGAGCAGCGCCATAGATAATCTTAAACGAGGATACACTGATCCTCATAAGATCAAATAGCCACAAGTCAGAAAGACTCAAAAGCAGAGAAGGATCAACTAGCGACAAATACACTGATAGCAACAAGAAAAACCATAGATAAATTTTGACCAAAACCAAAAATAGCATACTAGCTATATACGGAAAAAATAAGACCTTTGGGATCTTATGATTCATTAATCTCATGGAAGGAACGCTCAATCAAGGTACCGCATGGCAAATGCGTGCTTCACAGGTGTAATGACGCCAACCTATCAACTGCCTTAAAAACACTATTAACCTAATCAATTGGGAACTTATAGACTGGAAGAAGTTAAGAAAAGCTCATACAGGCTCATAAACAAATAACTTTAATGGGAACAAACATTTCGGGGTAGAGGAATAACAAAGGAAATCAGTCATCCATTCTTTAAAATGGACCGTGGGAACTTCGCAACATAATGTTTTAACAGAGTAAGGAAAAAAAAAGAAATCAGTAGAAAGTCAAATATAATTATATGGCATGCAGATGGCTTCAAAACGAATGAAGCGTCAGGAACATTCTGTGCAAGCCCAAAATGTAAGCAAACACTAATTAGGGATGGTCACATCGGTCTGGCAAGCTGATATATTTAAATTATTGCTTGCGTCATGATAAATCTTTAATGAAATTACACGGACGAAAAATACCTCGTACGATCAGAGAACCACCTACATTCATTGCCCGTAAGAAGGGCATAAACAAATCAGTCCAAAACCTGGAAAAACGTCCTAGTAATACATTCTGTACCAGCAAAAGGCAAACTAGACAAAGCAGAATCTGAAAGTTGAACTATTATCCCAGATATTTTAATTGAGATATCAAGGCCAAACATAAGTCTTCCGGATCTCAGATTGTTAAAAAAAAGCCAGACACAGTAAGCTCATGACCAAGAACTCTCACTAAAACTGGCAAACACATTGCTACAGTCAATCAGGGTAAAAACTCAGGGGAATGATGGGGCTCGATATTGGTCACTGGCATCTGATAAACCTACATAACAAGAGTATATTGCATTATGACGCCATTGGAAGGATATGCAATAAGGAGGATGAAACTGCACCCATTTCATCTTCAAAGGAGAGGTCCTAGGCTAAACCAAGAAGACCCAAAAAAACGATTGCAAGGACAGTTACCTACTACTTCTTGAAGGATCGAGTCAACTGACTAAGAAACAAGGAATTGTACAATAAGCCAAAATGCTGCAGCTCATGGGGAACACCAAATCCAAACTTCCGAGTAACTAGAGGTTATCCAAAAAACTGTAATATTCAGTAAGTAATAGAAATATGATAAATTTGCATATTGGCTGATTTGTACGTACAATTATCCCTAGAAAAAAATTAAAATGTATGCGAGGAAAACAGAATATGTAAAACAACGCCGTGCATAATAAACCACAACACACGTGTCCATCAAATTCGCTCTAAGGCGGCGAGAGACAATCGAATCGCTAACATCATCCGTTACCAAAATAAACATCAAAGCTGGTTTATTTGCAGATTTGAAATTTGTCGTGATGGCGTTGATGGTATGGACGAGAGAGATAGAAAGGTGTGAAACGCAATCGCCATCAGAGCACGCCGAAAGGTAAACCTTTTCGGTTTTTATGCTTACACATTTTCCTTTCATCCTTCCAGTGATCGATTTCTTTTACCCTTCTATCAATCTTTAATCTAATTGAAAGTCAGTTTATGACAGTCATCTTATTGAACTACAGACAAATTATTTAAATAAAAAGTTACATTTTCTTTAAATTTATGGTATGGGGGATAGAACATGTAATAACTGAACTTACAGAGTATGATGAGTAGGTAAAAATAATATAAACTGAATAAGGCAAAAAGATAGAAGTTATCAGTTACCTTTGTCAACTCAAAAAAAGAAGAGTTAGGTAAACTAAAAATATCGCAATCGAATTGGAGAGCGAATAATAAAAGAAGTTACACATTACCTGTTCTGAAGTTAACTACGATATCTATCAAAAATATCGTATCGGAAAGACAGTTGAAGGCGATCCATCTCGTGCTAAGGTCATCGTTGAAGAATGAAATAGCAACCGGGAGAATGATGAGATTGGCAACTAGAAGAAGGAGCATACAGAGATCCCAATAAAACCTGCAACATTTAAAACATCCGGTCAGATAGTGTGCAAGATAAAATAAACAGACATGTGCCTTAATTGTTTCAAACTAAATAATAATTAATAATTTCAAGAACCGTTCAATTAAGAAATACTTTTATATCCACTTAAAAATTAATAGAAATTGTGATTGTAAGTCCATCGATTGTTTTATATGGTGCAACTTACTACTGTCACACCCTTATTTTTTGAAAAATTACTCATCCTAGAAAAAAATTAACAGGTTTTTTTTTAGCATAAGCGTTAGTTTAAAAATATTGAATTTTGTTCTTTTTCTTATAAAAGGTAAAGAATGAACTTTTTTTCAATGCTACGTTACATTTTCACTAGCAGATTCATTTCGATTTTATGAAAAATGGCGAAAACCAATTGAATAACGGATCAGAAAAACGTAGAAAAAAACTTATTCAGAAAAATTTTCATAAACAGTTATTTAAATTTAATAAAACTAGGTAGATAACGTAAATTTTGATAATCGAAAAAAATCAAATAAACCGAAATTTATTACAATAATTGTTTTCTTATGATTTGGCCTTCATTTGCGATGCATTATCGCACGGTATTTTTAGAAATTCATGTTTCGTTGATGGCAAAATAGTTTGAGGATCTAGATGTTAGCACGATGTACGCTTTCCTCTTCTTTTTATTAAGGAAACAAAATTAAAATTTTCATGACCTTTATTTTCGAATTATCTCAACGAATATATTTCAGCGTGCTTAAGTAGTATTAACCAAATAGAAAGTCTAACAGAAATTCATTTGGACTTAAGGGCAGACAAGACCAAACATTTAAACAAAATATTATTCGCCTAGAAGATAATTCAGCCTTTTCTGCAGTTAATGTTGTTTTCAAAACAAGAATTTAAAAACTGGAAGTTAGGTATTCGTAGATTCGGAAGAAAGGAGTGTTGGTTTTTCATTTTAATTATCTTTTTACTGATTTTCTTTTTGTAATATTTTTTAGCAGGTTTTTCAATTTCTTAGGGAAAGAAAAAATGAAACTAATTTATTTGATTTATTACTTATTCATATAGTTATTATCATATTAATTAACCCCCCACATCTATACGCCTTTCTTTCTTTAACCTTTAACATTTTTTGGTTTTAGTGCTTTTTTGGCAGCCTCTTGGCTAAAGATTTTTGAATTTTTTATTGCTCGAAGGTTAATTTTTTGAGAACTTCAGAACAGAAGTTAAAATTAGAATTACGAGACCTCCTAGGAAGCCTCTGGCCTCTCCCTGATGGATATTTTTTCTGTTTTCACGCACATGAGCTTTTCTCTTAATGCTAACAAGTGATTTTGATCCAGAAAATTTTAACATCATTTAGTAGATAGTTTCAAGGAGTAAGCGTTAAGGAATTATAAAAATAATAGACTTTATCAGCAAAAATAGTTTGAAGTTATTAGTAAGTAAAATCGACTTTTTACAAATTTTAATTCCCGTCAAATTTAAACTAATTCACTTTATGAAATTTTTATTATCCATAACTATTCGTCCCGCATTCACAAATACGCATAAACATTTTTGAACAAATTAAATTTTTTTTAGATAAGTACACAAATGCGGAGGGGTTTATCCCGTGTGGGTGTGGTTGGTCTTGTCTACCTTTAAAAACAATGGAGACTTTTTTACTGAACAAAAATTACTTATTAGGTTACCAGCATTGCGTAGTTTTAAACAAATAAATTGATGCATCAATTCTTGTATTAAATAAATGATATTGTTGTGTTTTTGTAGACTGTCCAATGTAAGATTTATACCGCATTTAGTTGAAATGGTAGGATTAATCAGTCAAAATTATATCCTTTCTGACTAAACACATCTACAATTTCAACTAAATCTAAATCTAAATTAAATAACGTAATTCATATGTGATTAAATAATCCTATCTTTTTTGTAGAATTGTTTGCGGATCTACCTTTTCTTTCGTTGGTACACTACCACAAAAAGTTATTGTAATTTATCTTTTTTGCCAATGCATTTATGCAATTGTGAAGCTGTATGGAACATCTAACAATTATTTTATTAAATAATCCTATAGGAAAAAATGATTAAAATTGGGCGTTTATTAAAAAGGCGCGCTTCCTCTCTCTCTGTGCCTATTGTCGCGTCGAATAGTCGGTTTCGTTTTCAGTTGTTTTGTTGTATGAATTGAGGTCAACTGCAATTGCCCTTAGAGAACAACTCCCATTTCACATTCACAAGCCCTAGGCCCTTCGGTTTTTTTAACCCTTCGGCTACAGTGGCAGTACCACTTGTTTGTCTGAATATAAAAAGTTTACAAATGACAACAGCAAACAATTAGTACGCATTAGGAACAGCAGAATAACACGTGTAGTGCGAAACGGAGTTATTTTTACAACAGCGATCTTGGTTAGTTAACTAAAAAAGTTTTAAATTTAGAAAAATTGTATATCAAAAAATATATTTATACCGATGTATAACAAAATGGTCGCATTAACATTTGTAACGGAGTTAAAAGGATAAAGAATTGTTAATCCTTAAGATGGAGAACACCATTCACAGATGTCAAGATAAAAAATACATTTTCCCTCTTCAAAGATGATAGGATAACATAAAATCCAATTATACCGACATATATATCGGACATTTGTTCCCCTCTTTAATTTATATTTCAAAGTCTAATAAAAATAATATTCAATAATAATAATATAAACAAATAGTGAAAAGAGTCCTACGTCCGTCGCGTGCGACTATTGTTACGATATAGATTATTTGGAATTCTGGTTTAGGGCGAAACCCTATTGCATCCTAAACGTCCCAAAGGTTCGAGTCCGCTCATATATTCTTTTTTCTACCGCATCTGACTCAAGACCAGCAGGTGTTTCGCGTTCGTTTCGGGTTTAGAGGATATATAGCAACCCTCCTATCTTCACCGCACATTCAATATTACAAAATACAATCTTTATAGAAACAGGTAAACATTTAAAATGAAAGGTTTAAACCGTACTAAATATAACACTAAAAAGTTCGAAGCAAATTGGATTAAACAATTTCAATGGTAGCTGAGGATGGCTCTACAGACAGTTTGAGATAATTTTCTTTTATTACTTGGGAAATGCCGTTTTTTTCTTCTAGGGGAAATTTTACTCATCTTCGATAAAAACTGAATTCATATTTGTTCCAAATGGGGAAATGTGATGTTGCCCGGCTCCAATCCTATCGAACAATCAGTCAGTGTTATCTTTTATTTTCTGGGCTTTCAGAAAATTAAATTATGCTGTTTCAACACCCGTTGCAGCGTTTTACCAAGTATCGCATTATTAAACTAAAATTACAAAACTCTTCCTTCTGACAAGCTAAATGATTTTGAATCCAATTATTTATGCAATCCTTTCAAGTGATAACGTTAATAGGACACTTTTTTTTTTTTTTATTGGCCTTATCATCTTGCATATTAGCCATAGTACGAATACTAGTGTGTTCAAATTGGGGGTTATCGGAAAAAAGGGCCAGAGGCGACGGTGGGAATCGAACCCACGACAATAGGACACTTTGGCGTCAACGAAAAACTTACAGTCTGTTAAAGAACAAGTCAACCCATTTGTATACACTTAAATATATATAGAAAAATATTTTATTAAAAAAGAACAGGAACCGTTGTCTAGTAGGTAGTGAGGGTTTCGGACTTCTGTAAAAATGTCGGCTGTTGAATAACCGATGTGTGACAGTGTTAGCTGTAGAGAGGACCATCTTTGTAGCATCTGATAGGTGCTTGCTCCATTAGTGATTTATGACTCACTTAAACCAGTTGAGCCTCTGCTAACACTCTCACACATCGGTTATTCAGCAGCAGACAAAACATCTGTCCGAAACCCCTTACTCCTTACTCGACAAGGGTTCCTTTTCCTTTTTTCATCTTCATTCACTGCTGTTTGTAAGAAGGAACTACTGCCAAAGCCGTGTCGACGCCTGAGGGAAGAACATAGTAAGCCAGAGGCAGTCATCAAACTATGAACTTCATGAAACCCAGAAGAACAAATTTTCAGTTCCTAGTAGTTTTGAAATAGCGGTATTTTCAAAAAATGCGACATCGATCAATTGTAAGTACGATGAAACAAGACGCTGCCTCGCTCCATCTCAGTTTATTTTCCATATGTCAAAGGAGAATCCCAATTGCCACTTAACTACAAAAGGTCGATATTACACCATGGCTCTCAAACCTATGTGGAATTATGGTATAAAACTGTACGGGTCAACCAACCATTAAATCTCCCAACGCATCCAATGAATCCAATCAAATGTCTTCAGAAAAATAGTTAACCCTCCTTTTTATGTATCAAAATTCACCCTACACATATTCCTTTGCTCCAGAAGTAGATAAAAACTATTGCCAAACGTTCCGTCAATCCCTGTTTACACATCCCTATGCCTTGGTCCATCAGTTCAATTCCACCACCATCCCAGGTAATCCTCCCCATGGACGGAAACGTCAATGACCACATTATGCCCCCTACATAGTGACGAAGTTACTTATTTCTTCTATACGAGACTCACTACAGGGTGAGTTCTTCCCATTTTTACTATTGTGTGTGTGTGTGTGTGTGTGAGAGAGAGAGAGAGAGAGAGAGAGAGAGAGAGAGAGAGAGAGTGTGAGTGAGTGAGTGAGTGAGTGAGTGAGACAGTGGAAAACCATCCACTTTCTACTTGTGTGCTTTTCCAAAATTGATCAAGCTGTTCAGTTTTTGCATAACCCAGAAATTATGCAATTCCATATCTTTGATGGGTATTACAATTGAGAGACAGAAAATTGAAATACAATTTAAAATACGCAGAGACTGAGCTACTTACGGTAAAAAAAGTATCATTAAACTTTTGAAAAGTATACTTATTAAAAATGGTGAAAGTAATAAAAATTAAACAAAAAAATTTCGCACAAAATTGATCATAACAAAAAAAAGTTTAAAAATTCAATTCAATTAATCCATACTTGTTTAGTGCCATCATTGACCATATTAATTATTACAATTAAATCTTTTTTCATCTTAACCAAAATCCTTAGATGAAAAGAGTAATTAATTGGAATAATTAAATTATATTTTCAACATGTTCACGTCCTTGAATAATGCAAGTATGATACTTTTCCTGACAGATTTTATTCCTCTTAAGAATTCATCCTGCATCTCTTCTCTAATTTTCATTATTTTGATTAGAAGTTTAAATATCCTAATGACTTATTAATTTCAAACCATATATAACCTAAAAGTCAAATTATTAGATATTAAACACTACAATGACATTAGTGATAACTGACCATTGAGAAATGAAGTACATTTGTTTAATGCTAGATAGCAGGGGCAATTTTTTTTGCACCACCAAATAGAACTAAGAAAGGTTTAACAGAATTAATTGAGGTGGGTTAGTACAATTCACTTTTTGGAAACGATTTTTACTCACTAACTGCAGTTTGTGAGTAGAACCACCCTTTCCAAAAAAAAGTACCAAGAAAATCTCACTTAAACTTAGACACGAGCTTTGGCAACCCGTAAAAATTTATGTTCTAACTTATTTTGTACTTTGATTGCTTAGTAACAATAAAAACAAACAAAAAATGAATCTTATAGAAGTTTTAATTCTCTTTCCATTGAGATTGAACATATTAACATTTTATAAGATGCGGGGCTTTAAGGATTAAAGTTCTGAAAGGGTGAAGAAACCTGAAAAGTGAAATATCTAGAATACAATTGAGAACAGACTTTGGAGGAAGAGAGTTTTGAGTCCAATTTCACATGTAAAATAAACTCCTGAAAGATAGATGTTCACGGAACAGCCTGTATATCTTTGCTTTTGTATATTATTTTACTTTTTAGGTTACAAAAATCAAATGATTTATAAAAACCTTGAGTTAAAAGTTATTATAAATCATTAATGAATGTAATCAACGCTATAAGCAATCGATTTAGTTATGTTTTCAAACACAAAGGCTTATATTAAGTGTCATTACTGATCATACTGGAAGCATACTTTTCTAGCTTGTCTCCCTTCGGTCCATGTAGACAGTTCATTATTTAACATCCCCGTGTTGAGTCTTGGGCTTTTGGTAAGTTGAACGAAAGGATATTAGTGGAAAAGTTGTTGGTGACCAGTTCTTTGTCGTTATATTTAATTATGTTATGCCTGTTTCGCCGGCTTTCTGCTTTCTACAGGAAATTATTGTTATAGGATAGGACTCTGTTTTCATTCTTTTTATATTTGTTTTAACAATAGTTGGACAACAGAGTTCGTTCATCCACTGTGGTCAAAAGTTTACTTAATGACATATATTTATTTGAAAGTTTCATGTCACAGAAGCCTACGATGATTTTTTTTGGTATATGGCCTTGTTCTACAGACATTGGCCAAGGATAGTACGACAAATTTAAAACGATATTTGATTAGGATTTGATTTTGTTGTAATTTTTGTGTTCAAAATTCTAAGCCATCGGTCTTTTTCACCTACAATTTCTGGATTTTGTGGAATACCCATTTTCGTTCCCTTCCTCCTACTGCGATTCCATCTCGGCTGTGGCCATATATACCGCCGGTGCAAATCCAATCCCACCTACCTGAATCCGACCGTTCTCATTTACTACGAATTGTATCCAGCTAGGCGATTCAGCGCATTTATCACTAACAACGGTTCTACCAGTTTGCATTTTAAAGGGTAGATCATTTTTGGAAAAGGGGGATTCAATGCAAATCTGGCGACACTTGGCTCAACCTCCTGGACGGATTTTTTTCACAAATGTTCCAAGTGTAGTAACCTTGACCGACTCTGTTTACATTTATTTTTATCTGAGGTTTCTCGACAAATAATACATTTTAATTTTTGACTGAATGATCATATGGAACTATTGGAAACTTCTTTGGATAACACTATACACTCAATTTAAAACTTTTCTAATAGAAACCTTTACCGCTTTCCTGACAAAGTTTACCTTAAAATTTTTTATTGCCTGTTTAAACAGCCCTTGAGCTAACAAAATATGTATCGTCTCACTAAGAAAGGCAACGGATGTGAGATCATCTATTGTAATGAAACTATTTTTCGTTATATATAAAATGTGACAAGTTTATGGGCCGAAAAATACTGAGGTTTTCGTTCATTTTCTGGTTTTCACGCATATTCTGTTTTAAACTGCAACCAGTTGAGCTTGGCGATCTGGTTTCTGACTTTCTGCTCTTATGTATATACTACGGTGATATCCTATGTTGGTTTGCATATTGTTCCTCTCGCTTGTACCTCAGGTTGTCAAGTATCAAATGTAAACGAAAACATGTATTACTGACAGATGTGCGCGTCCGACGGGAACCCCTCCCCCCAAGCCGTAACCCGAGCAGCTCTCCACGGCAAGATAACTCCTAGCACCTTTTCTTTGGAAGGCCAGGCGTCTCACCCGGGTACAACCAAACCACCGCACCCCTCCACGGCGTCACGGCAGAGTACGTCGGCATTGCACGCCCGGCGTCGGTAGTCATCAAGGTTACTACGACACTAGTATTCCATCACCACCCTATTCAAACAAGTCTGATCACATTACTCCTCCGGGACTATTCAATAGAACTTCGGGCGGGGTTGAACTCACCCTTTCTTGCTAATAGTTACATTTACTCTCCAAACGTTACATACCTTCATCAGTGTACTCGATATTCCTCAAGGCAGAGTTGAACCCACTCCTTCTCGTGAATAACTTACTTTTACTTTCCAGACGTTAAGCCTAGTACTGAGATTCTTTGAATCGATTCATGTTGCGGGGCAGCCCCGACTCTGCTCCGCGACAAAGAACCGTGTCCAGACCAAGATTCAGTTCACATTCATCAGTGCCTGCGAAAATGACGGGAAACTAGCTCTCAGGAATTTCCCTTGCTCTTTTTTGCATTGTACGTAGTGCATCCCATCGGAAGTGCATTAAAAAACTGTCATTTTAAAGTGTGCATTTTTTCTCAATTTCGGCGACGGAAACACTGAATTTTTGGGTTAAACCGTTCAATGTTTGGCTTTTCAATTCCCGATATCTTTATTCCGTGAATGATACATCCCACAAACACCGATGGGAATGTATGTCTTCAATAGACTGTAACGGTCAACTCGGTACTCCACAACATCCCTTTATACAAGACAGTATCAAAATCTTCAAGAAAACACTCACTAGCACGTCAACTAAACAAATGAAACAAGAGCGCTTGTTCCGATTCACGTCCGCACTGGCAAATATTGCGCAACGCAAAGTCAAAGAATCCCACATGGGATGGGATTCAAAAGAGTCCGAAAATGCTAGCCCGCAACACACCAGATTCATCGCAACAATGAGTCGGGGCAGCCCGTACTCAGGCTAGACACAGCCGAGACTCTCCGAAGATTCAAAGAGCTGACTCAAGAATCCCAGTGCGTACTAGGCTTTACACACTCACCCCAGTGTACAAGATTGGGGTACAACGGGGCGGGGTTAACCAACCACTACTCACGCTAATAAATTACGCTGATAATTATTTGTGTAGTCCCAGCACTACACAAAACAACATCCTCCACAATACACAACACATCATCAACGCAATCATACAAAGACAAACTTCCATTCGTCCACACATTGACACAAATTAAATAAATTTCTCTCCTCAGAACACATTAAAACAGCTTTTAAAAACCGTACACCAGTAAATACACGGTTTTCCAAATTCAAAGACCCAACACCAACAGCCTACAAATCCGATGTAATTCATAAAATTAATTGTATGAACTGTCCAGCAGCATACATTGAAATTACATCGCAATATCTGGAATATCGGAAAAACAACACATCTATGACTGTAAAATACCAAAAACCAATCCACAGCATTGGCCACACACCACTTTGAAAAACAACACAACTTTGGTTGACCACCCTCCTCCAGATGATTATTATTTTTATTATTTTTTGCCTGGGGCTTCCGACATCTAGGTCATTTCAGCCCTCAACTAAGTCTATATTCTATTTACATTTTCAAACACAACATTCATACAAATAAATACATTCATACACATAAATACATCCATACAGTACACCCATTCCGTTTGGTCGGTGGGAGTACTTGATATTCCTCCACCGACCTATACTCAAACTAATCTAGATTGGGGTCGATGGAGTACTTTTATAAATATTCCGCCATCGAACCCGAACACACACTCATATGCACTCAGCGTTCGAGGGGCTATGATGACGTTATTAACCCTCACCCCTCGCCATTCACGCTAATAAATACATGCACTAGACAAAACATATGGACACACAACACATAAGACTATATACAATGAAAAACCCCTATTTCCCCTAGAAAGCGGAACAGGGGACCCAGAAACCCTCTGCAATGCTCCAGTACCATTTTCAGATTGGATGGCATGCCTACACGCTCCCTTTAGGAAGCCAAGGCATGACATGTTTCTAGTATGTGGGACACGTCGAGCAACCTTTCTCAGCATAAGGGGCTCTCCAGATTATTCCCTGTTCCTTTCATAGCTCACTTTTTATAATCCAAAACATGTATGTCGTAAAAATAAAATCTTTTTGTGTCAAACAGTGCTGCTTGTACTGATAGACCGACGTGACAGAAATATAGAATTAGGTATAATAATGAATGTTTTGGTAAAAACAGCCGATGTTTGAAAATATTATAAATTTAATGTTTACTATAATATAAATTCGTAACTAATTAATGATTATTAATATTATAAAATGATTTTCTGATGGAAGTTCATCCATGTGTTACTTAACAATCTATGATGGGTGTTTAATGTTAAAAGTATTAAGTCATACTCAGATTGACGAAAACCTTGTAGACAGATGATCTATTTATCTCAGGCCGGCGGATAGTATCGATTTTGAATCCTCCGGCACCGTACGTTCGAGACAGTAATTTTCGTAATGCCCCGTAAGAGCTTTGACGGTGTAATCTCCATAGGAAAAAGTTACATCCTGGCTTTCACGTTTTATTAAAGCAGAACTTGCTCCTTGACAGAGGCCATTTTGTAATTCACCATACTGTCAACATGTGCCTTTTCGTCTCAAATCGTCCAGTTATCATAGGACGTACCGTGTTGGAGACAAATGAAATTTCCGTGCGGAACATCATACTGATCAACAGTTACGAAATCACGGACTCTAACACGAACTACTATATCGTAATATTTATAATTATATTTTGTATCATATTGTTTGTCATAGGCATTAGGATTTACTTAAAATTGGACATTAAGAAATGGAAAATAAAATCGACAGAATGTGGTACATCAGAGAGATGTAACATTCATGAAAATCGGATTCCTTTATAGAACATTCCGATTGTAAATGGTTAACAGTATGATTACATGTTTTTCTATTGTACTTAGCTACTTTGCAGGGTTTTTGGATAACAAATAATTTGTAAGTAACCTACATGTAATAATGTAATAATCATGTAATAGCTCAGCCTATGCCTAAGTTTATTTAGATGTTAATTAACAAATCGACTTCCAACCCTTACGAACCTGTAAGTCGAATCTGAGGGTAGAGGAGTTATATATTACAAACAATATTAATAACACTTGTTTATCTATACTGACAAATGTATATCACCTTATCTTACGCTAATCAAGCACAATTCCATTTGTCTCCCTCCAATCCCGAGGTGAGAAAAGTTTAACATATGTATACAATTTAAAACCTGTACATAATACATATNTTTAGATGGAGGGAGGGAAAGAGAGAGAGAGAGAGAGAGAGAGAGAGTGATGATTTTTTGTAAAAATTTTTTGTATAATGCAAAACAAGCCATGTTGATGGCCCCATAGACTTCTTGATGGATGTTTTTATTACATATTGTCGAAGAAAGTCAGTTGGTTCTTAAAAAAAAAGTTTTATTTTCATCACGTATTATCTAGGCTAAACTCCATTAATCATGCATTTCCGACAAAAGCGACCGTGTATTTTTTCATCCCAATAAAATAAATTGGATCTCATTTTGTATCCTTTCTTATTGAGATGAGGCCGACATCCATCACTCACCTCTTTTTGATTGGATTTGCAAGAAGTCTAGAGCATGTCCAATGAGAAATGGTAGATGACGAAGGTAGCAATTAAGATAACAGGATCGATACCGAGTGAACGGTGGAACCCGGTTGAATAATCATCGTCATATTTACCAAAGCAGGATGGCCTTTTATGATCAGATGTTTCTGACTGGGGTTGAGCACAGGCAATTGGACAATTTTCCGCAAAGTTTTCCTGCGTGTAGCCTCTACCTCTGCACTATTAATCTTGCAGTGGTTGCAGTTATCTCTTGTTAAATGGGTTGATGTCTGTACATTCACCTAATAGTATTATTTTCCGGAGCTTCAGCTACTGTCAATCAAACATGACGTGTGTTCGCATAAATGCATTAATAAGTACAGTTTAAACAATTTTTAAAATATAATTTTATTTATTTTTTGTACAATTCAGACGAAGCGGGCAGAAAAAATTAAATGTTCAATTTGGAAAATGTTCCATTTCAACATTTAATAAGTTTTAACTTAATATTAATCCATTTCTCCATAAGCATATTTTTCTATAAATGAATGACGTTATAAAAAAAAGAAGGAATGAGGAATACCAAATTTTCTGTATAAAAATCTAGAGAAGGCTTTATACAAGACAGTATCAAAATCTTCAAGAAAACNTATGAATCTAGTCTATATATAATAGACTATGTATGAGTCCCTAGTTTACTCAATAATTTAAAAAAATAATAAATGTAAGTACTTATAAAATAAACATAAATACACACATATGCACATATATACACATACTTACATATATTTATATCAAAACTTAGAATAAAAAGGTAATAATAAATAGGTACGTAAATACATGAACAACTAAATAAATAATATACAAACAAATAAAATTAATTAATTAATTCAATAACTAAGTTAGGCGTTAATACATTTAAGCCTCGCATTGAGGTCCCATAGGGTTTTGCGTTAGGCTCTTGAAACTATTTTGAACTAATCTTATGGCGTTACCAGAACATCAATCAAAAAAATTTTGACAATTGGTTTCTACCAAATCGCACAGAAATTGCACTCTCGAGTTTGTGTGGAGTTCATCTATCTTGGTTGCTAATGGGCTGTTAGTGCATAAACCTTTTGAGTTGTTTACAGCTTGTTATAATTGGTGTTACAAGTTAAGCCCCAAGCAGCGCATGGGTATGTCAACACTGGCATTACTATGGTTTTGTAGATGAGCAACTTGTTATGAACGCTCAACTGGGACTCTCGATAGAAAAGGAAAAAGTATTTTTACATGTTTTTTCCTTTTTGTATTAGTTCATTCATATGGCCTGTAAACGTTAATTTAGCATCTAGCCGAACGCCGAGGTACCTTATTGAGGGAGACCAGTTAATTTCTTCACCATTAAGATGAACTTTTAAGGTCTCCAGTTGGGCGTCTTTTCGTGAAGAGTATGGGGTCAGACTTACTCCTGTTCACACTTATTTTCCACCTCGTTAAGTACCCGATAGCCCTCTCCGCTACCCTGCTCAATCGGTTCACTATGGCACTCACCCTCCATGATGACTGTGGAGCGCAGTGTCATCCGCGAACAGGGCAAGTCAGTACGTCTACGTTTTGCTGCATGTTGACCCGAAATAGGAACGAAATCATCGCCTTCGTAGTCAACGCCGCTAGACGCTTCGCCCATCGCAATTTCCTTACAAATTCGAGAAGTTTTGAACACAAAAGTTTTTCGCCTTTGGTTGTAGCACGTCGATCTCTTATCCGGTTACCGCAAGCAAAGCCGATAACAACGATGTTTACGGTTGGACCGAGACTTACTTTGTTAATATCCTCATAAATACATAAATATTTTCCAACGCATTCTCATTTTACGTACTTCACCTATAAACCCTCTTTTTTTCTTTACTATAAGTGGTTTGATATTTTAACAACTCCCATGCTTTTAATCTAACAGAAAGAGCCTTAGATTCTTTAATTTAATTAAACAGGGTGCCCCAGTTAAAGTTGACGACCGGCCAAGGGTGAATTTCCAGGGTCTCAATTGATGGGCTAATCTAGTTCCGATCAAATATGCAAATATTAAGTAGTAGCAAATAATGTAAAAATTGCAACTACATAACAATTAATTAAGGTTTTTAGTTGAGATAAAAAGCAATGGCACGAGCGGGATTCGAACCCACGACCTTCGGCTAGATACGCCGCTGCTCTACCACTTGAGCTATCGTGACCTCGATCAACTCGGACACTNTCCCCCAAGAAAATTACTTCAACTTCATCCTTTCCAGAGTCAACTTGTCGAGTGAGTTAATTGAGTTTTTAATTAGTTTGAATGTACCAAAAAATTTGAATAAAATATTAATAATTTCTGTTTTCTTAAAAGCATGGTTTTAAAGGGAGAAGATCTCATTCGGGCAGATGCTTTGGCGCAAGGACTTAGTGTCCGTTACATAGCCCAAGTACAATCCACGATGATCTATAACGGTGTAGGGCCACCGGAAGTCTCGATTGAAGAGAAGGTACGTGGACGACCGCAATGTACGACGGCCGTAAGGAGGTCGTTTTATTGCTCGTACCATACTGCAGTATGATTTAACGGCTTCCTTGATAGGTAGTAAACTCCACACGGTCCGTAATGTAAGAGTGAGCGCTAAAATAGTCATCAGAAGGCTTCGAGACAATAGACTAGTCTCTAGACATCCCGCAACAGGTTCTCTACTACTGGAGTGGCATCGTATAGAAAGACGACTATTCGCCAATCACCATTTCAATTGGGCACTTAAACGATGGGGGGCTGTTCTCTTCAAAGAAGAGTGCCAGTTTAGTTTGTAGCAATCAGATGACCAGGACCGTGTGTTGGGAGGACGTAGAAAATGCTTTGCTTAACGTCATACGTGACTTACAATCTTTTCAAACACAGACAGTTCGGGCATGGGGTAGAATCAACGTCCATGCCCATACAGAACTAACTTCCGTACAGAATGGATCGTTGACTCTACTAAGGTACATTAAGGAAGTTATTCTGGATGGACCAATTCGATCTATTTATTTGGGAGAACTTCATGATAATGCATGATAACGGTCGACCAATGTAGCTCGAGTTGTCATCCGTTACTAGGAAGAAGTAGGGATTGGCCAGCATTTTCCCCTGAAATGAATTCCATAGAAGACTTATCGGACATGATAAAGAGATGGGATTGACATCGTTCGCCACCTCCGAACAGTTTAACGGCTTCAAACCGCTCTTATTGAAGAATGGGATTCTGTTACATAAGACAAAATCCGATCGCTTTTACTCGATACACAGAAGACTTTTTTGACTACAGTAACTATGCAGTGGAAGACTTTATTTGAAAATGTTGCCATAGTGATTACAGGTTTAATCATACACAATTTACAATTACAAATCAAATACATACATTATCGATTAACAGTTTACAAATAACAACACTTCAATTATAAGTTCATAATATTTATAGAATTTATGAACCAGAAAAACTCTTGTATATTTTGAAAATAACATTTTTTCTTCTAACGGGCATTTTCCTCCTTTTAACGTTATAGTCCGTATAATTTTTGCTCTTAATCGATCATGTAGGTCACAGTGATATATAAAATGTTTCTATATTTGCTGATATTTTCCACATGGACAATCTGGGCTGTCAATAAGATGAAAATGTGACAGGTATGCCCTATTCCTTCCGCGGCCCGTCAACGCCATCGTTTTCTTAAAAGTATGCGTGATGCAGGCTTTCATTCCGTTTGTACGGTGGGGAAGTAGGTTCTCGTTTATGGCCTTTTTTTGCTCCTGTCGATAGCTTTTTCCATTCTCTGATGTTCATATCTCTCTAAGGAGACTTAAGGCCCTCCGCGAGGCCAGAGGAGGTAATACGGGTTATGAAAAGCAAAACTAGGTAACCAATTGATAGTTTACTTTTATTCTATTGTTATATAATTATTTTCCGGTGTTTTCTTTCAAACCATTTTAATTAAAATATTTTTATTGTAACTCATGAGTTTTTACTCATGCCTAATTTGGTTTACATTAAAATAAGTAGGTTGTAATTAATGTAACAATAAAAGTTAGAAGTAAACAACTAAATATGAGTGTACGGCGGTTGAGTGTATAGTTCAGGTAATTTAAGTATATATTTCAAAATGTGGTTTTCTGCCTTGATTGTGCATAGACTTAAAGTGTATTACTTTATTTATCAGTAGGTTGATCGAAAATAGAAATCTGATTACAATNAAATCCAACTCCACATTAGAAATTATTAATTAATAAATTATATCCATTCAGTTACTTATAATCTGGCAATCTAAATCAAATTTCTCTGATATGCCCTCAGGAAATGTAACTTAAGACGGTCAAGTTGGTTAATAAAAATTATTACAAAATCTCTACAGTGGGAGAGAGTGCTGATGACAATTCTAGGAACAACACCTGCATCCTAGCACTGTCATCATACTATTTATTTATTAATGTAATTATATTCATAATATATATACATATAAAGTTTAATAATTTCAATCAACATTTCCTTAAGTATTTTTTTAAATTTTACACCTTACCAATCCTTCAACCACGATTTTTTCTTTTACTTCATCAATTTCTTCATCTTTGAAAAAGGTAATTCAAAAAGCAATTGCACCACTAAAAAGGATATTAAATGGAGTACGTTTTCTGAAATTGGCTGGTGTCTAGGTTTGGAAATAGTAGTTTAGAATCACCATAGTAAGTTTTTCAACTTAAAAAAAAAAATATTTTTCAAAGTTCTCGCTACTAAAACGCGTATTTCGTTAACGTTTACAAGTTTAATATTATCACATCTTATTCGAAATTTTACGTACTTTTCAATGATCTCAACACATTTGTCCAAAAATTTTTAGTTTTGGAGTTATCATTGTTTATTTGAAGCAAGAACGTGAAATCTTAAAAAATCAGAAAAAGTGAAAGAACGAGTAGTTATTATACATACCCTGAATATTACATGAAATTAATCTTTCTACACGTGCCACCAGTTTACAATTATTCCTTGAACAAGTGTAAGCATTATAAGTCGTACTTTCTCCCTCTCTAGTAACATTAGTAAATTATGAAAGTTAGTTGTTTCGATACATCGAGGTTGTTCACATTTTCATTCAAACAAAATTGTTTTTAAAAAGACTCGTTGAGTACGAAGAGTCAATTTATACATATGCAGGGAGTCTTTTATAGATGACCTGGGTAAATTTCTCTTGAGCCAATGTCGCTATACAAACAAAAACAACAAATACATGTTTAAAGTTGTTAGTCGAGAAAAAACGAATTTGGCTTGTTTCGTTGTTAATTCCAATAAATTGCTTCTTCACTAATGTAAACATTAATTGCCTTTATTGTTTTATTGTCGCGATAGCTCAAGTGGTTAGAATTGCGGCGTAGTGAACCGAAGGTCGTGTGTTCGATCCCGCTCGTGATACTAATTTTTTATCTCAACCAAAAACCATCGATGAAAAGAATAATTAATTGGAATATATTTTAAGTTTAACGCGCCCCCACCATGTCACAATGATGAAAAAACAGCAGAATACATATTCACGTTTCACAACGATGTATAAGTTGAAAGTTTATACTTACATCTGTATTATATTTTCCCCCGTATGCTTTGTAATTCACCCAGGCCCTGAAGATACCCGAATAAAAGTCATAATAAAAATGAAAAATGTGTTTTTCTAAACTACCACATTCTTGACCGCATATACTTGAAACTTATTGTACCTTTCGTATTTTGTGTTTTACACTCAGTACTTTTTATTAGTTTCGATTGTTTATATTACTTCCTACTCAATGAAAGAATGAAAATTATTAAATAAGTAGTAAGTTAATGTGGTCAAAACAGAACCAAGTAACTGCAAAATTCCATTATAAATGGAATTGAAACCACGTTTTTTCAGGGGTGTCGTAGGTGTGGAGGAGGCTTGTTGATTGGCAGGACAGTAGGGAAGGGTGATGTGGAATTTAAGTTATCCCATTTGTGTTAGGTCAAGGACAAAGGTATGTTGAGGCCGGTGCGGTTATATACAAAGGAAACATCGATTATTTTACCTTATTTTACTTGGGCCCTAGGCATTGGATTTCCAAGCCTTTTGCCAAACCCTAAAGGTCAGGTTAATTTTGTAGTGCGTATCAGTCGTTCATTGTTCAATTTAATCGTTTGAATTCCTGTATTTTCGATCTTTCATCCTCCCAAAACCGTCTCAGTTATGTATTCAGATTCGGTGATTTTGTTAATTGTCTGTCTTTTCCAGCTTATATGTACAGCTTTCAGAAGTTTGGTACCAGGTGACGGGATCCCAATCGAGAGAGAGAGGTCTATCTCTCTCTTGGCTGACATCATTGTTGGACGGTAAGTGGAAGTATAATGGGTCTAAATTGAATAAAAGATGGTTCCTGGCGAAAAACCTTTAGTAAATTGACCCTCTTTAAAAATAATTTACTCCTATCTGTCTAATAGGTAGTTTTCACTCGGTCATATTTCTAATACTATTTACAGCACTGCATCCAAATAGCACATGTGAGAAACTACCCAATACTGGTACTAAATGTGAGAGGTTTCAGGTCATCGTCGTTCAGAGTGAAGTGTAAATGTCTCGAGCTAGTAAAATGTAGACATCAATCGAAAGGTTGGTATGGCATTTTTGGTAGTGGGAACATATCACTCCGACGAAAGGAATGTTCACGTTATTGTGGTTAATGATTAAGGAGTGGTAATGATAACTGATATTTCATCTGGAAACCGTTGACCTGAAGGATTGGATGCCCTTGATATTGGAAGGCTTAGCGGAAGAGAGTAGTTGACGTTATCTGACAATTTGTTGTTTCTTAAGTCTTAAGTAGGGATACCTCAGTCTGATCTCTAGGTATAGTCCTAAGTATCTGATTTGAGTGAAAGTCGATAGCTTCTGGTTGTCAATATAAAGGTCCACTTTGTACAGTTTTCCTCAGTCAGAATTGTCCTGTACCAAAAATTAAAATTAGTAGATGTAAAAGCACCAGTTTACGATAAGTTCAAGGTGTTCTTGGTTGCTGGAGGTTGCTTAGGTAGGATTCGCATTTGAAGATAAAATTGCGGTGTTATCTGCTTAGGTTGCAATGAAGTTAGGAGATGGAGGCTATTCAGCAGTATTAGTGGTATGAAGGATGGGATCGAGAATAATCCTCCTCCCGCTTAGTTTTGTCGCGAGGCTATCATCGTTTAAGGAGGCGTGCCTCGTTTTTGGATGAGAAAGTATAGGGCTTGGGCAGTACGGCTGTAGCGAAATCGGATCGGTTTATTATCAGTGGAGAGTAAGGTTAGTGGTAAGGGATGATTAGTGGCATACTAATTTTGACAATTTGTCTTAAGACTTTTGGTTAAATTTTAGGCACGCTGGATATTAGATTGCTCAGCGGAACCCCACAGTTACCTTCTTTTTGTCTCTTAGTTGAGTTTTGACGGTGAAAAGAGGTTTTAGTCCTAAAAGTCTTCGTAGTTGTCCAAATCTTATGTTATGTCTCTTTGTGCGGATTACACGTCTGTTTGCTGTCTTGGTATTGTTTGGAAGTTAGTAGTTCTTTTCTTTTAAAGTACAATGAATTGCATTTCTGTTTTTCAATGTAAATGTACATAGTTGACATTTTAAGCTGAAGATGTTTTGGAACATTGGAAGACAAAAGGAATATACAGGTCATCGAGTTTAGAGGTTAAGGACTTATTAATGAAGTTTGATAATTCGGCTGAAACCCTTAGTCCGGAAGGATTGGAAAAATTTCGGTCATGAAAGATTCGCAATTCTCCAAATCGAAATTTTTGTTTCTTCAGTAAAAAGAGAAAAGTCAAAGAAGAAGGAAAGGATAATACAATTTTTTCTTTAAATGTACAGGTGAACATTTTTTTTCTGGTATTATTTCCATTTTGATGCACCAATAAACTCGAATTTTCAGTGGTTATGCGAGGTTGGATGTTCTGATAAGCAATATAAATGTTAAACAGGTTGCGATCAAGACTGTACCTATGAACTGACCTAATCTATGAAACACAGTCAAAAAAACGATAGGACAAGGAAGTGCTTGAGATTTAGAAGAAAGCAATTAAGCAGTTTATTTCTTAGCTGTGTTTTTTGGATAAACATTGGGGGCGTCGGTAGCCGCAACGATTAAGCACGGCGCTCATCAATGTAAGGTAAAGCTCCCCCGACATACTTACAAATGGGCTTTATTTCAAAAAGACCGGCACCCCGAGGGTTCAAAAACCCCATAGTTTAAATGCCCTCCTTAAAAAAAGGTGAAACATTAAAATTTCAATTATTGGTTGTTTAAAAACTGTGGGTATCGTTTTTCCTTAAACAATATTCTCTCCGAGTGTCTGACTAGTAAATACAATTGTATTTAATAAAATAATGCGATGCAATATACAGTGTTTGTATAAATAAACTTAGGATAAATCGAAATAGCCTTATATAAATAATATATATATATTTTCACATTTCAGACGGCATTGTCAGATCGCCCAAAAATATGTCCTCAATTTAACTTTTAACTTTCTCCTTATTTGTAACGATTTTCCGCTAATTAAATCTACATCACCACCAATTTCCTTTTTATCGAGTTCTAAAATATTGCTTGCTCGGGGATTTATTTATTGTTATCAAGAAAAAAATGTATTAAATGGTAACAAGCTGACGCACGGAAATTGGCATTTATAAAAATAATGCTTTTATAAAATTAAATAATATCTTCTGTTTGGGCTTACGGCAGAATCAAGTAGGCTTTGCCCCCATTTTTTCTGTACTTACTATGACCCTAAATTCAGTTCCTCAGGCTCGACTTGATCTCGAACGATCAACTTACGTCGTTAACCTCTAAAGCTCACCTCACCCTAGTTTGTGAAAACTCTAACTCTATACACCTTTTCCACAATTTCCTGTTTTCGAGCATACATGCAGCAGATCACCATCGTCGTTGTAACTACGACGTCTCGAACTTCACTAGGCAGCTTGTGGATCTTCTCCGTTACTACAGCATACAGTCTAAAAAAGCGAAGTAAGTCTTTTCTTACTTCCTATTTTCCCCATTCTATTTATTTTTTTGCCAGCCCAAATGCTTAGACAATCTTTGTTTTTTGAGCAACAGACTTGAACTGGAATGTTTCATTTTTTAAGAAATCCACAAGTCGGAACGATTTGGAAGCCTTCAGAAATGATCATCACAGAAAATTATCTTCGTTATCACATTTCAATAGGTTTTTTTTTCCAACTTCGCGATATTCTATCAGCTTAAGATTGCCTATGAAATTTTTTTGTAATCCTTGTTTATTTTCACTCCAAAACATATGCAGGACTTGAGAAGCAGGAAGGTCTAAGGCATTCGTCGCTGACAAGATATCTGTATAGCTAACTCGAACTATATCTGCGACAGCAGCAAAGCTGGTGCCCTGCGTCAGAAGATGTGTGTGTTAGTCTTCTACAAAACAAAATTCGTGAATCAGAGAAGATAGAAGTTGATCCACTATAAAGCTGACTTTCAAAAGTCCGCCAAGTTTTCAATATTAAAAATTCTATTTGATTGTTTTTTTGTGTGTGTGTGTGAAGTATTTATGGCCCATAATTCATACTGATAAATTAGTGAGACCTAGAGATACAGCGAGGCCAGGCGTACCGATCTGAATGAAGGACGACTTGGCATCTTTTACTTATAGTTTTCCTTTGATGATAAATGTCATGAAAGAATCGGTCTAAACTACTTATAAATAAATTGTGCTTTCGCATATTATTTATCTTTAAACAGTATACAGTTGTTTATTATTATGATTATATAAAATTATTATTGTCGTTAACACGATTATGTTAAAGTGTAATAAAGTTGATGTTCTAAAAAGGTTTGGTAATCTAAAACGATATTATGTTACAGCATGAAATTCGCGGATGACCCTCAGCAATATCCAGTGCTGGAGGGTAATCTAATCGTAACGAAATTACGCCAATAGCTGGATTAATTGAGACGTTAGATTAGTTCTGAATCCTCCCATTTCGTACCCTAGATGTTTATTTTTCACTCAGAAATACACCTGAGCTGTAGGAGGCTGTGCGTTACATGTGTCAATGTAATAATCCTAATAATTAATTATTACTGAGGTAAAATAGTATGTAAACGGTTAGAACTCAAGGAAGGGCCGCCCCAGACTTGGTTAATGTTTCTAGCCGTTTGGGCTCCGCTTCGGCCGAGTTTAAACTCGTAAAAGAAAATCGTACGAAATTCTCGCTTT